>NC_041331.1:33258920-33398920 GCF_004354835.1 Perca flavescens
CCCCCCCTTTTTTTATTCATGTCAGTGTTTTTTCCCCTTTCTGTTATGCCATTTAATTCATCTTTACGTATTAGGCAGAGAGCTGAGTTTAACCTTGGCAAAGTGATGATAATCTCGAGGTGAGATTATATTGATTGATTGGACATCATATACATGTTGAAAATGGGAAAGCCTGCTGCATGTTCTGTTGAGTGCCGTCACCCAGCTGGTGTGCTTGATGTATTTTAGTCACCTGACAAATGTAATGCCGTGTGTCCTTCACGCACCACTATCCTCTACACTAAAACATGAATTGATGATCTTTTCAGGTGAATACACAACAGTTACTCAGCCAAGTTTTTCCTCTTTTAACACATTTCACTGTCAAATTTCTTTCTCTTGCTGCTGGACAGATGGACATATGTCACTTTCACTTATCTCAACATTTCAGGGTGGTTGATGGAGAAAATGTGTAAAATGTATTTGATTACAAATTATGAAATTGTAGTCAAGTCACATTTGAAGTGTCTTTTGTGGGACAGTGACCAGGACCTCTGTTGACCTTTCTGTGTTATTATTATATTCTGCTTCTGGCTTTGCTATGGCATTATTTTAGCACTGGTTTGGAAAAGAGAGTAGTTAAAAAAATATATTAAGAGTGCCCACTCCCTCCATACAATGGACTGACACTCCCTGGTTGACTTCTCCTGTCCACTTGGCTCATGCAGGGAATTAAACATATTATAGCAGAATTTGTGAACATTGTGACACTTAACATATAAATTGTGCCAAAAGGGCTGCGATTGATTGTAACTTTAAGTAGATACTCTGAATTTGCCTGTGATGCCTTACTGTATGTTCTTTTTTTGGCCTGAATTTTATTTTCCATCCTGGTTATAAATCTCATTTTACATATTTAGGTTTAATTTCAATCTGACATTTGACATATAATTACCGCTGTCCAAAAAGCAATCAGCACAGATTATAAAACGGGTAGCTCAAATCAAGCAATCTGATTGGTTCAAAGCTGTGTTATAATAACTATGTACAATGGCTATGACGTCTAATTCCTTTGCACAATAACTATCACTCCGCTCTGAGAAAAAAAAAGTTAGACTAACAAACTGATGGGTGGTGAAGAGCTGGTTTAAAAACGGCAAAGTATCCCTTTAAGTGTACACTATATTTGGAATATTTTCACCGCTCTTTGGCTTTACTTTGCAGTCAGACAGCCTTTGTTTCTTACGGGAAACTGAAGCCATTATCAATGCTCTTCTTAATTCCACCAGACTCAATTGACAAAAACAGATTTTACCCCGCAGAAAATGGGAGTTGCTTTTCTACTGCTGTCTCGATCGGTTAGTTTGTTTGCGTTATTGTGTGCCTTTCTTTAGCGCAAAGCAATTTAAATAGCTTTTGCTTGCTTCTAGTTATGGTGAATGTGACCTGTGCTGCATTCCATAGCAACCACCACAGTATGTGCAGGCAGCCAGCCCAAAAGGGCCTATTTTACTGTGAACCTATTTAATAATAAAAAATCTATTTAAATTGGAATGTGACTTTAACTGTCATATTGCCATACTTGATGATCGTTTTATAAAAAGCAATAGCTGACGTGATCAATTGCTTAATTATATACAGTAGGTGTAATCTTCCAATGCTACCCAAGAGGGCATTCTTGACTTGGATTGTGTGTACTGCAGTGATTCAGCCTTTGGCATCATTACCTAATTGATAACCTGAGTAAAGAATATTATCTCTGTTATTATCGCTTTTACTAACCCAAGTGTAATAGCTGAAGAACCTATTGCTTATAAGAAATAAAACCTTTTTCCAGCAATCAAGAAAGCACAGCATGCTTTATTTTATGGAAATCGTCAGCATAGTTGGAATGAATAATTACGATTGCTTGGGTTAAAATACCTCCTGTATGCTATTGATTCTCTCTGATGTCTTCCATTCATAGTCCAGGCACTTTGTTAACACACAGACCTGGGTGAAATGACAAAAAAAAAAAAACGTTTCTTGGTTTCTCTTAAGTTAGGAGCCAGGTGGCTAAGGTTTGCTCATTTTAACAACGCAACAAGGGTCCAACACGGACACAACACAGACATTATAAGGCAGCTCAGTAAACTCAGTACACCACTGTTTTTGACCTGAGATGGCCTGATGTATGAAAGCCCATCCTCTCGTGACTAGATTTATTCAGTGGTCAAATAAAGTATTAATTCAATTCATTTCAATTCAATTTTATTTATAGTATCAAATCATAACAAGAGTTATCTCAGGACACTTTACAGATAGAGTAGGTCTAGACCACACTCTGTAATTTACAAAGACAATTCCAGTAATTCCAAGAGCAAGCATTTAGTGTGACAGTGGTGAGGAAAAACTCCTTTTAGGAAGAAACCTCGGGTGGTGAGAAAACCTTCCTTTTAGGGAGAAACCTCGGACAGACCCAGGCTCTTGGTGGGCTGTGTCTGACGGTGCCGGTTGGGGGTGTGATGAATTGCAAACTATATTTTGGCCTTGGTTCGTCCTTCAGCTGGAGAAAAGTGGTATGCTGAGAGACTGCTTAGTGTTTAATTTTCACAAAATATATGCTATGTTTTTATGCATTGTTTGTATAGTACGGTTACCAAATCTCAGCTTCCCTTGTGTTGACCTCTGCATGCATGCTGCAGCCCCAGCCTGTTCATTCCTCCTCACACATTCTGCTACATACAGGTTGACCTTTTCAGCCCTGCCTATGTCCCAGGTGGATTCTCACACCCCCCTGTTTCCCCCGAAATTGGATTGCCTTTTTCCCTATCAGCCTATAGGTAATGGCCAAGATGTTGAACTGGCACTGATATGCTGCTTCAGAGGGGGGGGAATTACTTTAAATTTAATGCAAGAGACTCCCCATTACAAAGTCTGCTTCATATACTTATATACTGTATATATACAGTACAGGCCAAAAGTTTGGACACACCTTCTTATTCAATGCGTTTCCTTTTTTTTCATGACTGTTTACATTGTAGATTCTCACTGAAGGCATCAAAACTATGAATGAACACATATGGAATTATGTACTTAACAAACAAGTGTGAAATAACTGAAAACATGTCTTATATTTTAGATTCTTCAAAGTAGCCACCCTTTGCTTTTTTATTAATAAGGGAAAAAATTCCTCTAATGAACCCTGACAAGGCAAACCTGTGAAGTGAAAACCATTTCAGGTGACTACCTCATGAAGCTAATTGAGAGAACACCAAGGGTTTGCAGAGTTATCACAAAAAGCAAAGGGTGGCTACTTTGAAGAATCTAAAATATAAGACATGTTTTCAGTTATTTCACACTTTTTTGTTAAGTACATAATTCCATATGTGTTCATTCATAGTTGTGATGCCTTCAGTGAGAATCTACAATGTACATAGTCATGAAAATAAAGAAAACGCATTGAATGAGAAGGTGTGTCCAAACTTTTTGGCCTGTACTGTGTGTATATATATATATATATATATATATATATATATATATATATATATATATATATATATATATATATATATATATATATATATATATATATATATATATATATATATATATATATATATATACTAGTTATATTAGGTTCAGAGCAAATTAGCAGAAATTGCAAGAAACAATCGAAAAAAGGACAGAAAGTCATACCATTCCTATCTTCTACAGCTTCATCATCGTTTCTGTTTTTCTTACTATTATTACATTGCTAATATCACTCTCTCCAGCCACCTGCAGAACACACATATGAGGAGAATGACATTTCCTTAGACGACCTCTCCAGGTGTACTCTGTAAAAATGCTTTGGAAACAGTTGGGTTTCCACTCAGAAAGGGGCCAGGGGCCAGTGCGCTGAATAAAGAAGAACTCTGTGTGTAGCTGGCGTGATTCACAGGAAACACTTCCCTGGATCAATGTGTTTGGCCTGGTCCTGCTACACGCTGGGTGTCTAGAAAGCTCAGACAAATGGCTGGAAAATGAGACATGCAGTGTTGAGAGACAGATTGTTTCCTCTCCACTGCTATGTTGGAGGGGGGGGCTGATTTATCTTCACCATCTCCATAGTCAATAGCATGTCCTCTTTTTTTCCCGCACACCAGTTTTGGTTGTACCAAGTCACCCGGTGTTTGATTGAATAGGGAGGCAGCAGCAAAGCTGCTGTGTATAAATCCAACCCTGACCCTGTTTAGCATGTACAATCGAGAAATTATAGAGCTAACAAATAAACATGATAAATCCTGCCCTGTTTGGTTTAATAGTCAGATAAGCCTCCGCTTTTGCTTACTCACGCAGACCAGCAAAAATCAGCTAAACTGCATCTCCTTTCAGATTTGATTTCATTTCATGCTCCGAGTGTCTTCTTAGTGCGGCTTTTCCATCAGCTTTTAAGCTGTATTCATTTTATTCACCTCCAGTTTTGTTCAGTGTTGCTTAGAGTAACAGTGGGGAAAGAAAAGTGATGACCATTTCCAGGAGACCATACTGACATAGATCTCTCCTCATGCCCTCCCTTCTCTTGGTTGTCCCTATCCTTTTGTCCTAATATGTTGTACAAAGTCTCATTTTCTCTCACTCTCTATTTTTTTTCTTTTCGTGTCCCTTCTTTCTTTGACCTCAGATCATCGTTTGGGAGATGGATAGAAAAGGCTTTCATTGGAGCTGCTCCATGTGCTGATTGCAGCACCTGAAATGGTGAAGATAATGGCCCAGTACGGGTCCAGCCCAGAGCAAGGGCATGAGGTGATAGTGTATAGTGTGACCAGATTCCTGGTATTATAGACATTACATTATCTTAGCACTTCATCTATGCTAAGAGAAAGCCCGTTGTGCCATTTCTCTCTCAGGCTCTCTCTCCTGTCCGACCGAGCAGCGGGCTGGCAGAGGGATTTTTGTATTCAGTTGGGAGACACTGGCCAGTGTTTCCTTTGCCACACTTAGTGGCTGGCTGACAGGGGGCCCCTTTGACATGACCCTAAGGACCTTGTGGGAGATAACAAGGCATCATGATAAAACACAGATGCAATTAGTGGCAGGATGAAAGCTGGAGTGCAGATACTGGCACATGCTAGTAGGATAAGTGCATGTTGATGGAACCGGCTTGAGAGCTTTGTGTCCTCTCCGTGTCTTCAACAGTACAGCCCTGCCACTCACTGTCTCTATTTTTTCCCCACAGAGGGCATATTTATTTTCTGACTGCAGACTACCTGTGTACAGTTTTTGTTGCTCTGAGCAGATAGGTAGCAGGTTGCGCTCTGAGAAGGACAGGGATACTGGGTAGCCACTAGTTGTGCCGGGCAAAGCCTCTCCAGAGGAAAAAATAATTCCCACTGGTATGAAAATGGGACAGACTTGGCTAGTTTAGAGCATTCTTCTCAGATGGCTCTCTGATTACATCTGTTCAGTTTGCAAAGTGGCTTTGGTGATTTCATGGTTTAGTCAGAGCTCCTAAGTGCACACTTCTGAGCAGTGTTGGGGAGTAACGGAATACATGTAACGGCGTTACGTATTCAGAATACAAATTATGAGTAACTGTATTCCGTTACAGTTACAATTTAAATAGTTGGTATTTAGAATACAGTTACATTGTTAAAATCAATGGATTACATGACAATACTTCTCCGTTTCACGAGTTTATTCACTCTTCACCCCCGATATGAAATAGAAAAAAATAGCTATTTGCGTGATCAGTCACAATGGAGTCGGAACCGGCACGACAGAGCCAGGGCAGCCATAAGTTTCTATCTTGGAAATTCAAACAGCATTTCACATTAAAGAACGAACAGGGAGAATGAAATACAGCTAACTGTGCCGTGCAGCCTCTGCTTGCCAGCAACCAACCTCCTTTCAGCTCCAAATTACTCCACTTCCAACCTGAAGAAGCATCTTAAAGTAAGTTATTTTTTTAATTAGCCAAGGGTAGTCGTCTGCTGTAGTTTTACTGGTCACCTTGCTATTTTAACATTGATGTGCGACTTTACATTCTCCTAGGTGCTGATTTACTAGCTCCAGAGCCGTTTAAAGACTATAGCCCCGTTTGACATGCTAACTAACGTTAGCTAAAATTAGCTTGTGGTAGCTTAGACCGTGGTTAGATTTTTGTAGTATGCAGTTCGGGACTACCAATGCAATAATCTATCTGCTTGTTCAGGTACACATTCAGCTAGTTGGAATAAAAAGAAGACACCATCATATACATGTTTAGTAAGCTGGATGTGATAGCCGCATTCCTACACTTATAAAACCCAATTCAATGTGGAAGTAATCTTGAAGTAATCCAAGTATTCAGAATACGTTACTCAGATCGAGTAATTTAACGGAATACGTTACAAATTACATTTGTGGGCACGTATTCTGTAACGAAATACGTTTTGAAAGTATCCTTCCCAACACTGCTTCTGAGCTATTCAAACATCAGAACAAGTTTAGGCTAGACTTATTTCAATGAATGGATCTGGGGCATATTCTTGAGTGTCTGGGACTGACGCTGTGACATTTAGAAAGTTTCCCTAAGATGGTTTGCCTGGTTCAGGACCTCTGAATCGCTGCCCACATCTTTGCATCTTATTACACTACCAACTGGTTTACATTCCCTTTAAACCATTAGAAACATCATGAAAGGGATGACCTGGGCTTTTGTAAATAAACCCTGTGATCCAATGAGAAGCCATAGCAAGTCTGTATATTTTAGATCATTTTAAATCCAAAACCTGTACAGTGATCATACTGTACACAGTATGGCATCATATTATGAGCATTATAATGCACCAGACACTAAATGACTCACAGAGAGAGGGAGGTGAGGATGTTTTTTTTTTCATTAAAAAGTACTTTTTTGACCATGTAAATGTAACCAGAGTTTGACCTATAGATATACTCAGTGTCTGTATATGTCTTTGCTGATGTAAAACCAAATAGGCTAACTTAGATTCAGTGGTTGTCAAGTGTTACTCAGTGATTTAAAAAGACCTGTGGATCAGTGTCTGAGTAAACTATATCCACAATGTTCCACTTCCGGGATTGCTCCGTTGCCGATGGAAATTCTGCCGGATTTCAGTCATTTAGGCCAGATATCCGCTACCTTGGGCTTCCTTAGTGTTGGCATTTTAATCGCCAGTCGATTTATGAGGACTATGGTTAACCTTTTCTCAGATCTCTGCAGGGTAAATCCAGACAGCTAGCTAGACTATCTGTCCAATCTGAGTTTTCTGTTGCACGACTAGACATACACACGTTCCACCAAAACAAGTTCCTTCCCGATTGTGATTGTTTTGAAGAAACGCCAATAAACCAGAGCACGTTTTTCTCCCAATCCCGGAATGCTGTGTGGACTCGCCAGACCCTCCTCCGCAGCGCTGTGGAGGTAGGTCTGGCAATGCGAGACTAGTGTCCGAGTGTTGGCAGGCTCCACTCTTGTGTTTTCAGTTGTGGTAGTTGTGCACCTCCTTCTTTCACTTTTGTCAGTGCTTACCTTTAAGGGGTCAGACCGCTATCTATTAGATAAAGTTCTACTGCAGCGGATGTGACATTGTCTTTAACATTGTCTTTTTCTGGGCTTTGTTGAATAACAGTTCGAGACAGAGCTTTAGAGGTGAATGAAAAATCATACGCTGTACCCCTACCTTAATGGCCGACCATAAAACTACTAGTAATCCTATTTCTGGATCTCTTTTAGCAGTGTTAGGTAAGGTCTACTTCTTTCAGTTGATTTTACCTCTCCCCTCTGTAGGTATTTGGTAAATCCCACTGTTTTCTTGTAGCCTATAAGGTTGGGGAGATTTGCCTCTTCCTCTGATGAAATCTTCTTAGCCCAGGTTTGATAAAACAGCGTGCCTCACCTAAATATAGCCACCTGCGACTGCACAGCCCCAGTGTCAGTAATGTGCTTGCAGTGTGCCTGCTGGCTGTGCTTGGCAAAGACAGGGCTGTTATGACAGTTCATTGGAGCGGGTGACAACAAAAATAGGATTAACCCTTTAAACTAATTCATTTTTTTTTGTTCTCCTAGACACTTACATTTTTCTGTTTGCCAACTGGCTTGTTTGAACCAATAGGCTGCTCTTTAATGGGCAATACACAGGCATTTCTTTGTTGTTACAGATGTTCTCCTGTTAAGTGTGACAGGCTTTCATAGCCACCTCTTCCTAAGTGAAGCTTGTGTAAAATTAAATGATTTCTTTTCTTTCTCATATAGCCTTTCATGCTTAATTTTCCTTCAATCCTCATTTATGTCTTCAGAAATGGCAATGGATTAAATGAGGCTGTTGCGGCATCAGTTATCTTTTAAGTTTAACTGCAACTTAGAACAGGTTGAGGTTAGTGTAAATTGGTGCTAAGACAGCTATCTGCAGCTAAAATTCAGCTACTTTGGCAGTCAGCTCCAAACAGTAAAGTGAAGAGTAAGGTAATAAAATAAAGTAGTAAGTTCCCCTCACTCTGGCTTTAAAAATAATGGACACATTTTAAATTAAATGATAGAACATTACATTAGACAGTCCCACCAGGATTTCGCGGCCTTTTTTTGAGATTGTTGCGGTCCAAAATGCCTGATTTCGCGGGAGCTTTTGTAAAAAATTGCGATACAAGTTGCGATGTATTTTGTATGTTTGTTGCAATGAAGTTGCGGGAGACAGTGAAAGTTGCAAAAAAAGTTGCGATATTTTTTTTTTGTATAGTTCTTTAAAAATTTAAAGGAAACATGTTTTGGGGAGAATAAAACTATCCTGGGCTGAGTTTTCCTAGTAACTTTACCAAAAAGGCTCAGGATGCTGCAAATGTATGGAGCTAAATCGGGGCCAAATGTTTTGTTCATTCGAAAAAAATATATATAGTTGAAAAAATAAAGCTTGAAATTGAAAATTTAAGTTTTGGTCAAAACTTGGAAAAAATAAAACCATGTATTTGAACTAAAAATAAGTGTACCAATTTTTCTTTCAGTTTGAATAAAATATAGATTCAATTCTGGAATTATTTTGAATAAATTATAAATTTTCATTTTTCACTTTTATATTTGTTTTCAGTTCCACATTTCATGTTTTCAGATTCAAAAGTTATTTTTTTTACGGCTTCAAATCTTTTTTTTACGGCTTCAAATCTTTTTTTTTTTCGGTTTCAGATCTGTTTTCACTTTCAGATATTTTTTTTTCGGGTTTGAGACTTTTGGCCCTGATTTGGCGTGGGGGCGTGGCTTCAACTCAGAGGGGCGTGGTATTATGAGTGACAGCCTATCAAAGAAGGCAGAAGACTCCTCTTTCATGTTGACTTCAGGAAATGGTGTTACTGTGAGAACTATGACTGAATGCTTTCTATCCACTATATACATGTGATTTTTACTTAAACTGATGCCAGTGACAAAGTTCCATTTAAAAAAAAAATGTTTTGGACAACAAATGGTACCAATTACATTATAAGAGCAATAAACTGTGCCAGATTGTGCAGTTCAGCAGGAACAATGACTTCTCCCACTTCCATGTATGACTTATAGCACCACAGTATTCACTGGCACCAGCCCACAGGTAGGACATGTGAAAGATATTAGCATTTTGAATAGATACTTTGCGACGTTATCCCTCAGTGGCATTTTTTTTTTGTGATTAACACATAAAAGGAAAATAGGTGGACAGCTGGACAAAGCTGGCAATCAAGCATCGCTAGCACTAAAGTTAGCATTAACTAACGTTAGCTTCACACTAGCTGGTGTTTTTACACTAATTTCAGTGTCCAGCTCAAGTTTTTTTTTACTTTAACGTGTATTGGTCTTTGTTAACCTCGGTTTGTCAGAATGACCATAACTTGACACTGGCTGCAGTGAAGAAGGTCGCCTTTTATAGAGTAGACAAATATGACTTTACATTAATGCTCTGGCCTGATAAATTACGTTTTACACTATAACGTTACATGTAACAGCATGACAGTTATGCCTTACAAAATATGCCAAGTGGGCAAACTTTGAAGGCTTCTACCACAGCCTAACTTAAGTATCAGAATACACTAACTTGTCTTTTTGTATTTGTATGTCTTACTGTCTGTTTTCTGGACGGTGTGTGTCCGTAATAAAAGCTTTGATTGATTGATTGATTAACAAAGCGGACCAGGACAAGTTATGTTGTTTAAACTAACCATGAAAAGGTAACACTAGCAATGTTAGTTATCTATAATGTTTTACATTTATAAGGCTGTACGGCTGCAGGCAGCCACTGTCGAAAGTTATGGTCATTCTGACAAACAGAGGTTAACAAAGACCACTACACGTTAAAGTCAAAAAACTTGAGCTGGACACTAAAATTGGTGTAAAAACACCAGCTAGTGTGAAGCTAACGTTAGTTAATGCTAACTTTTGTGCTAGCGATGCTTCATTTCCAGCTGTCCACCTATTTTCCCTTTATGTGTTAATGACAAAAAAAAATGCCACTGCGGGATAATGTCCCAAAGTATCTATTCAAAAGACTAATATCTTTCACATGTCTTACCTGTGGCTGCGCCAGCAGGTTGCCTTGGCGGAGCGGACGCTATGCTGACTGCCGAGTGAATACTGTGGTGCTACATTCAATGTCATACATGGAAGTGGGAGAAGTCATTGTTCCTGCCGAACTGCACAATCAGTTTATTGCTCTTATAGTGTAATTGGTACCATGTGTTGTCCAATACAATTTTTAAATGGAACTTTGTCACTTGCATCAGTTTATTAAGTAAACATCACATGTATATAGTGGATAGAAAGCATTCAGTCATAGTTCTCACAGTAACACCATTTCCTGAAGTCAACATGACAGAGGAGTCTTCTGCCTTCGTTGTTAGGCTGTCACTCATAATACCACGCCCCTCTGAGTTGAAGCCACGCCCCCCACGCAAAATCAGGGCCAAAAGTCTGAAACAAAAAAAAAATTATCTGAAAGTGAAAAACAGATCTGAAAACAAAAAAAAAAAGATTTGAAACCGAAAAAAAAAGATTTGAAGGCGTAAAAAATAAGTTTTGAATCTGAAAACATGAAATGTGGAACTGAAAACAAATATTAAAGTGAAAAATGAAAATTTATAATTTATTCAAAATAATTCCAGAATTTAATCTATATTTTATTCAAACTGAAAGAAAAATTGGTACACTTATTTTAAGTTTGAATACATGGTTTTATTTTTTCCAAGTTTTGACCAAAACTTAAATTTTCAATTTCAAGCTTTATTTTTTCAACTATATATATTTTTTTCAAATGAACAAAACATTTGGCCCTGATTTAGCTCCATACAAATGTTGGTATAATATGAAAATGGCTGGTGGATTTAAGACAAAAAAATAATAATTTATTGAATTAATCAAATTTGAAAATATCTATCAGTGGCTTGTTGTTCTTTACATTGTTAGTTCATTTCCTAACCTGGCCTGGGACTCGCATTCATACAGTTTGATAAAGTACTGACTTTGACTTATCATTGCACTTACAATAACGAGCGTAGCTGTCCTCAATTTAGGTCATTGTGTCGTCTCATCTCCTTTTTCTCCGGCATCCACCGTGTGTGTTGTTTGTGTGTCTGTGTGTGTGTTTGTGCAACCCGGTCTCACGCCAGGTCGTGTAATAGTCACGTTATTTTGATTCATAAATTTGTGTACAGGTTACGATTTTGACATTTTTTTTGTGTATATGCAACGACTTATTTTGACGTTTTTTTCGTGTATATGCAACGACTTTTGAACGTGTACAGGGCTGGTTTGTGTGTGTGCAAGCGCAGTCGCGGAGGGAACGGAGCAGTAGCCCCAGCCGCTGCAGAGAGCCGACAGCCAGGATTGAAACGGTAGTGACTTTTAAATCGTTAAAGTCTAAATCGTTGCACGTCTTGCAAAACAGTTTACCCCCGCTTTCGTAAAGAACATCTGGATACTGTTTTTCACGGTCCTTTGCTGTTATTTTTGTAGGTAAATGTGAGACGTTGGCAGCACACATGCCTGCTGCGCATGCGGCTGCATCTTCTGAACAAAACAAGGAGGTGAGTTTTCTGACGCTTTGCTGGCGACGATGATTGGTCAAAGTTGCAGAAAAGTTGCGGTGATTGGTCAAAATTGCGAGTCGCACCAAAGTCGCAGTGATTGGTTGAATTGGCGCGATCGCGACATCGCGAAATTCTGGAGGGACTGATTAGAGTACAATATTAAAATAGACCTAATCAGTAGACACCTTAAACCACTGTTGAACAATGTGTGCATCAGATTTGACATCAGCAACATCTGATGGATCTCAGCGTAAATTCTTTCAGGAAGACTTCAAATAACTTCAATCAACGCTCTCTTTTCCTAAATCAAATCAGCTGTTGGCGTTCACCTTTCAGTTAAACCATGAATTTCAAGAGAGAATCACAGCATTACAACCCTGCTTTAAATCTGTTTCTCTCCCTGCGCTGTCAGCTGTCATTTCAGGCAAAGCGTGCAACCCTCCTCCTCCCCTTCCACCTCCAGTCATCGCCACCCGCGGCACCCTGGGTCTTCCTCCGGCAGACCGCTACTTCGACTCCTTCGGTCTGGTCTTCGGGCTCCTTCACCACCACCAGTGTCTAGACTCCATCGGGGGGGATATGTCCTGTTTTTCTACCCCTTTAACAAAATATTGGAGTAAACGATTGAGTCTAATCTCCAAAGACTCTGTACATTTCATTATGCATATGTAAAATAAACCTTTGCATATCTGCAACCAAGTCTCTCCTGATTGAAATGGCAGTTAGGTGGTTTCTCCAATGAAGGCCAGTAAGCAGTTATACCGTAAACCAGCTTCTGCAGATAAAGAAAACTGTTTTAAGGGACACCAGGTTTTGTTTCAGTCAAATTGGATTTAGACAAGACTAGCCCCACAAGAAGAAATAGCAACTAATTCCATTTGGTAAATTTCAGCAAACATCACTGAGAAGTGACTTCATACGGTCATGCAAAATGCAACATTGTTTTACCGTCATAAAATAACTTTTACGTAGGAGGTCTGAGTGGATGGTGAGGTGTATAAATCCTGTGACTTTGACACCGGACACCATGACTCACGTACTGTCTTTTACAAATGTCTTTTAACTATGAAAGTATTATCTCTCTAAACTTACCCAAATTACACTCACACTGAATTAGCCTATTTAGAAGGGAAACTGCTTTGTCATGCAAAAACAGACACATTTCAATCATTTAATCAGCCTAATTCACATTTACAGTGCACACACAGTGTTGGCTGGTGCCCTCGTGGAAGTGCAGTTTGGGAGCACCCACTGTTCTTCTGCTGTTCCCATTCAGTCAGTGTGGTACAGAATAAAGTGAGGCCTTGTTATATGCTGTCTGTCACTTGTACCTGACATGACAGATGATCTGCTTGCATGCTATGCCATCATTCTCCCAGCATGGCAGCGAACTGATAGACATATCTTCAAGAACTGTTAAAAAGGCACACTAATGCACAACTAAAATCATATACCCCCTCTATCTCCCCTGTATATGCGGGACTATATATACCCTATTATTGTATCCCCTGTGCCCATCAATTGAAATATAGGCTACTAAAGTGTGTGTCTCGGACTGTTTGTGGTGGCTCTCACAGTCCCTTTCCGGTAGCCTGGCTGGCAGGGTGATGACAATGAGAGAGGCTTATCGTGTAGTCAGATGCACTCTGAGGGTGACAACATGTTCTTGCTGTCCCTGGTCACCCCACCGGAGAGCAGAGTAGGCTGTGGCTCTGTCCCTACAGACAGCAAAATGTCAGGGCTCCCTTCATCAGTACATTGCACTCTCAGCATCACAACAAGTTAGGTGTGAGCTATTCTTCTGCCTCATTTTCTCCCAATGTTCCCATTGTTTCTCTGCTTTTCTGGACCTTGTTTCCATAGTTTTTTTGGTCTACTTCCTTGTCGTGCAGACAGCTCTGATTTTCCCAGTGATCATATAATTGTATGAACACACACACACAAGCTCTGGTCAAAGATTGTATTTATATATTTTTATTACAACAAGTTTTTATCTGATATATTTAGTTTTCTGCAAAGCACTTTGTCACGTGTATATTGTGTGCTTTGTCTTTACTACCAAATGAAAGCGAAACGATGGATTCCTGTAGAAAAACATTTCATAAAAAGTCAACAGAAATTTCCATTTCGTTCTCTAATTATTTTCATACAGAAATTAAGACGTTAATTGCTCTATTAGCTTTACTAAATTTAAATTGCACTTTTCACTTTACATTTACGTGGGGTTTAACATATTGCCAGTTTTGCATTTTTTTCTGTAGGCTACTTATCTAATAAAATTAATATAAAGTTTTAAATTAGATGTTTCTCTCTCCCCTAACACCTGGAATATCACCATGCTGCATTTATACCACCAAACAGCGGGAGTCAGTGATATGGGATTGTTTAATGCCTTTGAAATGTCCGCCTAACATGCCACACTCGCCCAACTGTATTTATAGAACAATGTTCTTCTATGTCAGGGTCCCAGTGAATAATAAAACACAGTAAATGGATCCCTGCTATGTTTAGGTGGCCTGACCTCCATTAGGAGGCAACCACAAGAGTGAAAAGGAGAAATCATGAGCATTCACATGCATGTACACACACACACACACACACACACACACACACGAACACACACACACACATGCATGTAAAACCATAGTCTATACGTACACATGAAAACACTAACACAGCTCTTTAAACATTGATAGATAGATGGTATCACAGAACGGTACCATGCTGTGATTTGTGATTTGGAATATGATGCATTTATTCTTATATTGAGAAAGATACATTTTTACATGAGCATTCAAGATGCTGCTGTTGGCCTAATCTTACCAATCCCCACACTCCTATAACACGTGAGTCTTACACAAACAGTTGGCAGCAGTAGCTGTGTTCTGCCAGAGTGGCGTCCAGAGGTCTTAAACAGCTTTCTGTCTTGTTATTCTTTCTGCAAACATGTTGAGAAGCTCTCCTCTGGCACAACTTTTTCCATTTCTTTTACTGTTCCTTCACTCTTTCATTCATGCCGCATCCTAACTGAAGCCAGATATATTTGTCAGGCCCCACCACTATGGCTTGTCTTATTCTTTTCTGGAGCTGAAAGATACCCAGTTGTTGAACTCATAGTGCATTTACACAGCCAGTCTCGTGGCGTGGCTCACGAGATGGCACAGTTGGTTTGTCTGCATCGTCAGATCAAAGCCCATTTGACCACATACTATCTTCAATTCTATGGTATACTTCTGAAAATGGTTGCTGTTTGTTATAGATTTTGTAACAAAGAAGCTGCAGACATGCAAAAACACGGACATTGTCCATGCGAAAAGAAGTATTATGTGTGGTTGAGTCATCACAGTTATACAAATAGCAAAACAAAACAAAGGCAAGGATTTGAAAAATGGATTATCTTAATTTATCGCTGATAGACCCTGTCAAGTGCTGCGAACACACTTATACCCTATTAGTAAATTGTGTAGCTTGGGGGATACAACAAATGCACAGGCTATCTAGCATTTATATTATTAAGGAACATGGCAATATGAAGAACAAATGTCATTACCTGTTTGCGTTTCTTCTTTTGAAGTTTTTCTTGTCCTCTTGGGCTTTCAGTCTTAACATGAGCAAACACAGTGGTGGCAAGGTCTGTCTAAATATAACTCCACTTGACAACATGCTGAAACAGTAGATACCCTTTTACTTTGAAGAATTCCAATTACTGTCACTGTTTCCTCTTTGTGTGTGTGTGTGTGTGTGTGTGTGTGTGTGTGTGTGTGTGTGTGTGTGTGTGTGTGTGTGTGTGTGTGTGTGTGTGTGTGCAATAGACTTGAAACTGAGATGTGTGTCTAATGTATACTTATGTATGCATGTGTAAGTGTGTGATGCTATGGTAAACTGTAACCCAAGCATATTACGACTCAAGTGTCTGCTACATGCTTTTGCCGTATTTTACAGTTATTATTAATTTAACGTGATGTAAAATCTGTCCACAGATGTACATGTTAAATGCAATGAGACCTCCTGTATCCAAATGCGACAAACAGTAACATGGAGATTACAGTGCTTTCCATCATTGATGTCATTTGTTTTGGCTCCAAAATGCATCAGTAATGGTGTGTAGTCATGCTCACAGAAAGATAATAAAATATTGTTAGCAAAAACACTCTCAAATTATTAGCTGTGCTGTGTAGCACAGTTATGAATCAACTTGCCTGGCCTTCTTTTATATCAAAGTGGGACATCAGTGATTGTAGTAGCATCAATGGAAATATCAAGGTACAGCGTAAGGCTAAAACTATGTGAAGTTATTGCGCTTCATCACAAGCATTACAAACAAACAAAAAAACACAAGACTCATGAAAATCTCACAAGGAAAGAAATGGAAGACATGTGGTATATGATAGGTTATCTGTATCTTTATGTTTTTGCTCTGTGAGGCAGACAGTGTACCTGTACCGATAACTACATTTTTACTCAACTCGACATGACATGGGCCAGAGGACTTTTTGGATCAGGCTGTGTCATCCTGTCGAGCAGCAGTTCATTGTTATTTACTTCAACACAATGTGAATCAACCATGAAATCAATAGACATCAGCTGCAACAAGGAGGAAAGAGCAGTAATTACTTGCTGTAGACTTGCAAGCTTGCAGTAAAAATGAATATCCTACCCTGGTTATGTATGTGGCATCCTTTTTCCCCTTGTTTGTTATGGCCCTGATCTTGAAATTGGTTTTGTGCAAAGACAGACCTTTGTGTCACAGTAAAAGGTGAATGGGTAAATCACCCAAGCTCACTGGGCCAGCGTCCCATGCAGAACCCCCTCTTGGTCCAATCTATGGAGTATCCAAGATATATCAACCTTAACACAAAAGAGGCAATCTGGATTCAATTACCAAGCCAGCAGAGAGTGCAATTTATATCCAAACTCTCAGGAATGGAAGACGGACGAGGGCACAGTACAGTTTGTAATGAACAGTTAACCCTCATTGACCTTTGAGTTGTGATTTACAGTACAAACAAACAGCTTAGGTGTCGTCTGGCATGGTGGGGAGGTTACATATGTATGTATACCAGTCCCTCTAGGATTTTGAAGCCTTTTTTTTAGATTGTTGCGGCCCAAAATGCCTGATTTTGCGGGAGCTTTTGTAAAAAATTGCGATAAAAGTTGCAACGTCTTTTGTACTTTGGTTGCAATTAAGTTGCGGGAGACAGTTTTTTTGTATAGTTCTTTAAAAATAAAAAGGATACTTTTTTCGGGGAGAATAAAATTACTCTGGGCTGAGTTTTCCTATAACCTTACCAAAAAGGCGCAGGATGTTGCAAATGTTGGTATAATATGAAAATGGCTGGTGGATTTAAGACAAAAAATTATAATTTATCGAATGAATCAAAATTTGAACATATGTGTCAGTGGCTTGTTGATTTTTACATTGTTAGTTTATTTCCTGTCCTGGACTGGGCTGGGACACACATTCATATGGTTTGATAAAGTACTTATTGGACTTTAACTTATCATTGCACTTACAATAACAAGCATGCACAATACCCAAAGTACCTAAGGTTAAAACAGGCTTGTAATGAGTCCTAGGGTGCATCCCATCACTGGTTGTTTGTACAGTAAATCTGTGGTTAGATAGATAATGTTTGCCAAGCAGTTGCATTGTGTGTGGGGGTTGGTGTTTTATGGTTAGGCCACTTTTTAAAGTCACTTTTAAAAGATGGAAAGTGTAGTGTAAAATAATATAAAGACTTGAGCAGCAGTTCAATCAAAGACTTAAAATATGTTTACACACAATAATATAGATAGATAGATAACTAGCGTACAAAAATAGATAATTGAAGAATATATATGATCTCGGTAAGCCATAACAGTAAAAACAATTGGTCGGATTAACAGAACAAGTTACGTGAAAAATACCTTTATGATTATCACAGAAAAAACATCACAAGTGAACATAGTATAACTTTATTACATCTGACAGATCTTTTCACAGCAGACGTTTAACTTGTCACAAAAGCAAATAAAGCCCAGGTGATACTACAAACATTAATGACTCTGATCTATTCAGGTGTCTCAGTGAGCCATGACAGTGAGCCAGCATGAAAAATACCAGGACGCTGATAGTGAAGCAGCTAAATGGAATTCAACCATCGTTAATTTTACTATTACACTTTCTCATCGGTGACATGTCAATTGCTTCTGTGAAACACATTATTGTCACAATAATAAGACATTGTTCATTTAGAAATGAATTGACTTTTAAATGTATTTTTTGACTTTGTGTGATGAGTCTAACTTATAGAAAATATATTATATATTTGTATTATATATTTGTTGGATGACTATAATATACATAGATACAGTAGGGTATGCTTTAGACAAGGGGCCTTGTAAAGTTCCTGACACATCTTATTTTTATAGGCTTGAAAAAAATGGCAGCTTTTCTTTGAAATGTGTTTTGCAGAGGGATGCACATACAGTACGTATATAATACATCATGCTGTCCATATAGCTAGATAATTTGACTATGTTCTGACATCATTATTCTCTCTTTCACCATCCCATATCTGCCTTTCTCCATTTCTCTCTCCAATAAGGTTTTACTGGGACTTGACCATGCTGCTGCTGATGGTGGGCAACCTCATCATCATACCCGTGGGCATCACATTCTTCAAGGACGAGCACACGCCCCCCTGGATTGTGTTCAACGTTGTCTCCGACACTTTTTTCCTCATGGACCTGGTCCTTAACTTCAGGACGGGTATCGTCAAGGAGGATAACACAGAGATCATCCTGGATCCGCAACAGATCAAGATCAAGTACTTGCGGAGTTGGTTTGTGGTGGACTTCATCTCCTCCATCCCTGTGGACTACATCTTCCTGATCGTGGAGACGCGCATCGACTCAGATTTCTACAAGACGGCGCGCGCCCTGCGGATTGTCCGCTTCACAAAGATCCTCAGCTTGCTGCGACTTCTGCGCCTCTCTAGACTCATTCGCTACATCCACCAATGGGAAGAGGTAGGAAAGTGCACCTTGGTGTGTATAGTATATGTATAGTTGTGCTGAATGTTGCCCACTTCCCTGTATGATGTGTGCTATTTTGAGTTGGCCATGGCAAACTGGATTCCCTGAATGACGACAAGTGGATTCACACAGAGCGAAAATACCAAGGAAATCACAATGATTGACAATCATACGAGCATACTATTTGATGAAGCTAGTCAAACACATAGGGCCTCACTTCTTAAATCCAATTATAATCCAAATAGTATTGGCGTGCTGGGGAGTGGCTGTGAGTATGTTTGCAGAGCTCTGTACCTTCCTGTTTCCCCTGGGAAGGAAATATGGATAGATGCTGCTTCTGATTACGTCCACCCTTGAAAGGAGTGAAGAGGCTCTTTTGCTGTGCCCCAGTCACCAATAAGCTGACGAGGCCGGGATGTTGATTAGCATTTTCCCTCTCTGTGCCCATCCAGCTAGCAATGGGACCACAGAGCCCAGTGAGACATTGCTGCAATACAAGCATGATTATAATTGTGGCAATAATTAGGAACGTTCCAATTGCTCTCACTGGATGGATCTTGTTGTTTAGAGTCTCAGAGGTAAAAGATGCAAAGTAAAGCATCAGAGTCTCAGCGTGGAGTCAACAGGAAGAAACTCCGCTAGAGGATAACAGTTTGTGTACCTCCAGGCCCAGAGGCCATTTACCAGAAGGGTTTGTAAGCAGTCCATACAGCTCATGTATTACCCAGTAACGACTTTTTAGCCTTGATACATTTCACCCGATCACTAAATTTGTATTTTTTACATCAAGGAAAGAGATTAAAATTGGAATTTTGTAAGTAACACCTGTTACTTACTATTGTTCTTAAATTACAAATCAAGCACTTTATTTCAATGGCTACTTTTCAGGTTTATTGTTTTCTTAAATTATTTACATGTGTTGACAAAGGACATTTTGTGATGACCTGATTACATCTGTCTTATAATATGTCAGCAAGCAATGCATCATCAAGGCTGTGTTGATGTTGATGAAAGCCTTTTACCCTTGCACAGTTAACCATATGCAGTGAACACATCCATATGATGCACATTGCACACATAATTTGGGTGATATGAATGTAAGATGATTGCCGAAGTGACACTGATCTGTGTTTTTGTTTATTATTTTGAAAGAAATGGCAGAGCTGGGGCCTGTTTCACAAAAGCAGAATATATAAATCCAGGATAACTGATAAAGCGAGGCTTGACCTAGTCTAATCTGTGCATTCTGGCTTGGTGCGTTTCACGAAGGCCAAGCCAGGCTGAGGAGGAGCGACTTGGTCGAGCCAGGCTGAAGTAATTCCGATAGATGTGCGTCCACGGCTTTCCTCAAAAGACCGCAAGGTCGATCACAGATTTACTGATGCCAAAATGGAGAATACACATTGTACATACTTTATACAGAGTGAGCAGCAGCTTCTTGTGGAAGTATGACGACGTGAAACACAGTATTTGTATAAAAAGAAAAGAAACACGGCCGCTGTAATGAAACAGCGAGAGAAAGCGTAGGAGACGATCACGGACCGACTGAATGCGTAATTGTAGCCTAAATATATTAACTGACCACGGCTCTGAATTGAAGCCGTCATAATCATTCCATTCAAGGATTAGGCTACTAATCATTTGCACAAATTAACAGTTGTACTCTTTGCCTTAAAAGTGAGCAGAAGATAATGTTACTCAGGAAATTTACCATGAAGATCAATTTTCTATAACGCTAGAATATGATGCGTAAATATCTCTTTCACTCTGTTCCTCTCCCTCTCTCTCACGGGCTACAATATAAATTTCCTAAGTCATATTAACTTCCACTGCTCGCTTTTAATGCAAAGTGTACAACTGTTCGTTTTTGCAAATGACAGTGACTCATTGAATGCTTTCAGTTAAGAGCAGGAGCAAAAGTAGTATCGGCTCAAGAAAATTGGCAGCCCGTATCGGTCATCGGCCAAGGCTGATGGAAAAAAATCGGCATCGGCACAAAAAAATCCATATCGGTCAATCCCTAAATATAAGTTTCCTTCTGTTTTTTTATTCTGTGTCAGTTTTGATAGTTATAGTATGCAATGGGAAATTACACATTATTTCTATAAAACATTTGGAAAGTTTGGTTTCAGAAATGTATTACGGAGTGTCTATTTGCACCCCCGGTATGAATAGCCTCAGCTTGCCTCATGGCTGACGTTGATCTTCCTTGACAGCAGAAACTGGCATATTAAGAAGGTTTTGTCTCTAAAGTTTATAACAATTGAATTTCTACAGTTGCGCGTTCTGCCTTCAGTGAAAGCATACAACCGTTAGTTTGTTAGTTAGTACCTATTTTTTGTATACAGTATGGTTACCTAGCAACCGAGGCTTGAAGACACCAAGTCGTAAATAGTTATATGACATTCCACAAGAACTGCTAGGTGAGTGGTTAGAACACTGAGCTATGGTCTGGGAGTCTGGGGTTTGAGTCCCTGGTGAGGAGATCTTGTTTTTTTCATTTTGGATTGGATAATTTGCATGCCATTGCTCAAATCAGGGCCCACGAACGTGACATTTTTTTTTTTTGCAGGGTGGTAGGGGAAGACTCATGAATATTCATTAGGGAACTCAATGACTAAATGGCTAGTACTCGTTACCTGCTCTGGTTGGGTTGGTTAGGTTTAGGCAAGAGGAGTGGGATTGGTTATGGTTAGGGTAAGAATGTCAGGGCGAGCCAATCAGTGATGAGTTCCCTAATGAATATTCATGAATCTTCCCCTACCACCCTGTAAAAAAAAAAATCGCGGGCCACACCTACACTTATCAGTGTCTCTCTGAAGTGTGCGAAATATTGGACACTGCAACGATAATATTCCAAAAAGGTGTAATACATGAGTAGTATGGATAACTGTGTGTAAATATATGCCTAGGTCAATGCACAGGGGTGCAAATAGCATACATTGATATTTGTACCATACGGGGTATTACTATAACACATTGCTGTGTGCACCAGCGGTACAAATAGCATTCATTTCTAATTGCACCAGGGTACGAATAGCATACACTGCTAATTGTACCAGGGGTGCAAATAGCCTCACCCAATGTATTAATTGTGTTTTGCTGCAGCTTCATTTGGCTCTAGTATTACTAAAGGAGAGGGTAGTTTGTCTTCATCAAAACAATCAGTCAACAAAACAATTATTTTAATTTGAGTCTGTGTGTCTCTCTTTGTGGTAGGACTGGGCAATATATCGATATTATATTATTATACTGCATTACAGTAAAGTGATGTAATTTTCTGTGTTACCAGACTGTTCTAGCTTTTATTATATCTACATTACTGAAGATTATTTATCTTAAATCTCATTGTGAAGATTATTTTGTTAAAGCATCAATTGTCAACCCTATAATATCGCCACAATATCGACATCGAGGTATTAGGGCAAAAATATTGCGATATCTGATTTTCTCCATATCGCCCAGCCCTACTTTGTGGCACCACAGATTGGAGTTCTTTGAGTTCTTTGTGAATGACACATCATTTTGGTTCTTATTGACTACTAGCAAACTTTAAAATGATCATGGAACATTTTCATAATTGAGATCCTTAGCTTGGCTGTGTTGTGCTTTAAACTAGACTATTTTAGAGAGTGCAGAGTGGCTTGCTCAGGGTCAAATGAACAGAACATGTTTTTTTTCTTTAAGTGTGAATTGCCTTTGCCTTAATTACACATGCACATACTAACAACACTGTATTTATATCCATGAATTAGCCTGTTTGCACACTGTTGTCAAAATGCAGTGCCACTCGGTTAGTCAGTGGGTGTGTTCACCTGAGTTTATGACATTACATGGCCAATTGGAAAGGTTGAATAGCAAGCTGATTGCTCAAACCACATTATCTCAAGAGCTGCCCACAGGCATTCTGAAAAGCTCCTGGTTTTCAAATATTCAGCTGGCACTGTGTGTAGAACAGTGTATGTAAGTGTGGCGATCATTAATCATGCATGGCCTCTGTGATGCCATTTCAAAGCAAGAAAAAGTTCAAATGAATCACTTGGGGAGAATCCCTTTGCCACTTTGCGCCTCCATGCATGCCTGCTGCTGTACTTGTGAGGCTTAAGTGAAGGCAGGGATACGTGCAGTTGAGGCCAGGCTTCATTTGAATAGGGTGGACACGCTGACAGTGAGCTGTCACATGTTCAGCCTGTGCAATGAGGCAACAAAGAAAGGAGAGGAGAGACATCGATAAGGCAGAAGGAACTCAAAGGAAGGAAAAAGCAGTATAGCCTGCTGAACTACCTGTCTGGAGCTTTCCACAATCAATCCCCAGCCCAGACTAGTCCTCTGTTTTAGAGGGAAAGGAAGACATTAAAGCTGTGTTCGAAATTGTTCCCTATCACGGAAATAGTGCACTATATAGTGTGTTCGCCATTTTGTAGTGGTGTTCGAATTCTCCACGGTTAATTTAATTTACTATATAGTGTACTATAAAATAGCTACAATGCGCAGCTAATTTAAGTGTACATACGATGTCCCCTACATTTTACTCCCATATACCACAATGCAACGTGGCCGTGTTTCCCCGGAGGAGACGAAGAAGCTGAAGCACCCGCGAAAACTGAAAATGAAAAATGGAGCGGGCTTCCATTTCTAAACAGTGGAATTGTAACATGCAACATACTGTATATACAACCATTTATTATTATCCTGAGTACTCGGTTTATTTTAGGGACCTATTAGAAGTTTCAGTTTGTTTACATGATGCTGGGCGTGCCTGCCTCCGTCCCACAAATAACCGGCACATCTATTGACGCAACGATACTTTCAGTGAGTGTCCAAAATGTCGTTTGGTGGTTCCCTATATAGCTCACTATTTAATAAACACTATACAGGGAATAGTGAGGGAGTGAATGAGGGAACGGTTTCGAACACAGCTTAGGATGAGCACAGAGCCAGCTGCCATTTAAATGTTTTGTGTGTGTGTGTGTGTGTGTGTGTGTGTGGGGTGATGTTTGCTGATGAATGCTACTTAGGCAGACAGAGTGAAAGGCCAGCTTTGCCTCAGCGCCACAGTACTCCAGATGCAACCTCACAGAAATGTCATCTGTCAGCGCAGAATAACTTGTCGCCAAGATCTCATCACCTGACTGACTTTTTGACTTTTCCTATTGACAGCTACACTTCAGACAACTTGTATGTATCTCATCGCCATTTGAACATTTTGGCAACACTTCACACTGACCTAACATTGGTCTATGTGTTGGGCATATTGAGCTTTAGAGAGAAACATCTGCGCTTTTATACTATACTGTCCGGCAAAATTTGTATTCTGTTCTCACTTTTTCATAGATAAATGCACAGTATTACACAAAGAAATACATCAACTGTAAAAAGAATTGAGGCAGGATCCTTGTGAACCATGACCCTGTGCCATTTTTAGCCCCTGTAATATCACTGTGTTCAGCGTTTTTTGCCACTAAATATGGCGCCGCAATGATGCGCACTTCTCCGACATGGCAGAATAATGCCCCGATGTCAGATTTTTTTCCTCATATTTCACAAGTATCTACAAACTATAAATAGTCATGCACAAATTCATTTGGAGTGTTATTGTTTGAGTTTTATTTCCTCCTCAAGAAGTCACACAGAGGACATTTCTTCACTTCTGAATACAGCTCAGTGAACTGTACTGCATGGTTTAGAGCGATACTGTTGGGAACAGCAAATTTTAAAAATAGAATCTTCTCTCATGTACTCTCTGCTGTGAATAAAGATTTTTAGGAATTCAGAACAAGACAAAGCAATAAAACATTGTCAAATGTATTGAAGAGGTATCAAGATACCAAAATCAAGGACAAAACAGAGCTCAAATGTCGTCAAAGATTTCAGGCACTGCCACAAGACTGTCTGTTTTTAAATTATTCAAAAATAGATTCACAAAAATCATAGTAGCATACTTATCATAGAGGCCATATAGAAACGTCAAAGGGTGACTGGGCTAATCATTTGCTGCACATCCTCACTCAAAAAATTGCACCAGTGTGACCTGCACTTTCACAGCAATAGGCCAGTCCAACACATCATGAATCTGTTTCATTGTCCTTTGGGGACACTTAGCTCACTCCCACACGTAGTATCATCCTCGGTCATAGCTACAGTATTTCATAAGTGAAATAACAACATGTCTAAAAGACATAAAGGTGCTGAATCTACTGATGCATCCTTCTTTAGAGTTCCCTTGGCTTTGGTTTTATGAAACAGCTTGACAGGTCAAGGGAATAAATCTAAATCTGACATACACATTTACATGTACATATTTAGCAAATACTTAAAGTGATGGTTCGGAGTAATTTCACCCTACGGTCCTTTGCACCATGACCTCGAGCCATACACCCCCCAGAAGCTTTTTTCACCTGGGTCTAACATTGGGAGAGTTAGCGTAGAGTAGCGTTATCAGCTGAATAGCTTATTAGCGCAGGGGCTAATGGACCCACGTTTGTATCTGGTAAATGACCCCACTAATAATGCCCGAAATGATACCAAACGTCTACTGTAGTACAAATAGGTTATGCCCTCATAAAACGATGGATTGGAAAGTTTGCAAGTACACCAGAAGTTTATGTAAATAATACTTGCCTGCTCTCTTCTGCTCTCTGCTGTTGTTGTTGCTGCTGTAAGACGAGTGCTTAGGGCCGTCTACAAATTACAACACGAAAAGAGATGCAACAAAAATATTTTTTAATTTAACTTTTTTTTTTTAACTAAGTGCTGTAGTATAACTAGCAGGAGACAAGTAATAACTGAGGTAAGTTTGGAGACATTACCTTATTTAATCATTAAATTAATAAATATTTTTGTTGTATCTCTTTTCAGTGTAGTAATTTGTAGACGGCCCTAAGCACTCGTCTAACTGCAGGTAGCAGCAGCAGCAGCAGCTGCAGCAACAGAGAGCAGAAGAGAGCAGGCAAGTGTTCTTAAACTTCTGGTGTACTTACAAACTTTCCAATCCATCGTTTTATGAGTGCATAACCTATTTGTACTAGTGTAGAAGTTTGGTATCATTTCGGGCATTATTAGTGGGGTCATTTACGAGATACAAACGTGGGTCCATTAGCCCCTGTGCTAATAAGCTATTCAGCTGATAACGCTACTCTACGCTAACTCTCCCAATGTTCGACCCAGGTGAAAAAAGCTTCTGGGGGGGTTTTTGGCTCGAGGTCATGGTGCAAAGGACCCTAGGGTGAAATTACTCCGAACCATTATTTCAATCATTAAGTGCATTGCAATCAATATACCAGTCCATTCATTGTAATATATGTGCCGTATGTCGAGCGTGTTTTCCTGCATGTTGAGAGTATGCATGCTTTTCCTGGCTTTGTTGACATGGACTATAATTGCATGTCCTTAAAAGGGCATAGTGTGCTAGTAGCCTGAAGCCTTGAAGTGTCCTTAAGCGTGATGCTTGACCCCCAAACTGCTCCATCGGGGATTCACAAAAGAGTGGATTTTAGTATAGCTACAGTATCTTCAGCAGCTACAGTCGGAGCAGTAAAAGGCTTGTCCACGGATAACTGTCTACCAGTGTGTTTTCACAACTTATTAACATCCTCACGGTCTGGGGAGGGACAAAATGTGAATTTGAATACAAAGCACAAAATGCTCCTAGGACGTTTCAGCAAGTAAAATAATGTCTGCAACTGCAATCATATCATCTTCACCTCCTCAAAGACTCCAATCCGAACACCAATAACACCATCAGTGCTGTTTTGCATAACTGAAGCATGATGCCCCGATCCCCCACCAGCTCATGAATCCCAATCTAAGTCCTTTTTGTCACAGCTGTCATAAATTAGCTGATTGCTTCCATTTCCTCTCCAAACACTCCAGATTAAAGTTCTCCTTTTACAACCGCCATATTGACAGCATGTTGTTTATAAACAAGGAGGTTTTGGTGCTGGTGGCTATATGCCAGTGATAACACTGTCATGCACAATGACATTCAACATGGTCTGCAGATATCCATCTCTCACACACACACACACACACACACACACACACACACACACACACACACACACACACACACACACAGCAGACTGACGTTATGGCATCCTTCCTGTCTCCCCTCTTGTCAGCTTCCTCTTGTCACTTTTCATCGGGATAAAAATAGGACTGTGGCCGGATATTCTCCTCATTGGAGTTGTCTCCTGTTGACAAACCAGTGACTTGGATGAGATTAGTCATCCTGCTAAATAATAGATAATAATAGAAACAAAGCGATACGTTATTAAAATGTTCAGGTGCTTTGATAGAAGTCAGCCATGTGGCTGCCCCGTGGGTCTAGAGAAGGAGTGAGGCGCCTTTCATTTCCACCCGGTAAATCTTTACAAAAATATTTAAATAAGGTAAATCAGCTAATCAGCCCCCCCACTCACTGACCCATTTCCTTGGCCAAGGACTGGTCTTTCAGAGATAAGAAAGGCAGGAAGAATAGATTTAATGGGCTATTATTGAGTGCACAATGAAGCTTGCCAGCAACAGTGACAGGTCCTCAACATTCTGAATGAGTCTTGTGTGATATCAATACCCACAGTGGATTTGTTTAAAAAACTATTACACAAAAAATGTGTAATCCTGCACAAACCCAATAGCGCATCTTAGTAGGTAGCATAGTGAAAGTGTTTTTTTGTGATCCAAGCCCTCCATGCTTGTTTAGACAGATGATGGAAGGGTGTTCCCAGTGGTCCACTCCCAGTCCTACTTCTCATTCTCCACATGTGCTTCATCCACCAGGACAGCATGCATGAGCATGACATTTTGGTCGAGACATTTATAGTGAGAAATCTAACCCCTGCCCACAGCCTGCTCCCAGAATCTGCCATGATGTGGGATGATTAAAAATAACACTGAGACATGCGTGGATTTATTTAGATGATACACCTAATTACTCATCAAAGGGAAATCATGCCTCGCTCAAAAGCAGGAAGATGCAGCATGTGGGAATTAACACAATATCTTGGAAAAACAATACATGCAATTAAATTAGCACTATTTCTAGAGAAAAGACGAATGACATTAAAATATCCAGCGTATCCATCAGAAATCTTTTATTTGTGTTATGTAAACTGAGAAGTTGAAATGTGCATTCAGTATGAAGCTCAAACTTAGCCACTGTTATATTTCTGTTGCATATGTGTTTTAAACTGATCAGTAACATTCGGCACATGCTTTCCCATTCATATTTAAAACCATGTCTTTGTAGTACAAGCAGATGATAATGAATCAACACACCGAGCTCCACTGTGTCTATAATTACATGATTAATGTATTTGTGCATTAAACACAAATATGAATTATTGTTCTGATCATGATGTTTGGAGACAACCGATTTCTGAAACAATGGAATGCAGTCTAGCATCTAACCAGAAGTGCAAAAAGCAGAGTAATGTGCAGAGTAAATTGCGAACAAATTATAAATAAAATATTTAGTGTAGCTAATTATAAAAATAAAAAGAACTGCTGCAGAAATGTAGCTTGTACAATTGAACTTAATCTGTACATGAATAATGCGAAACAAATTAAACCTAACAACTTTAATAATTAAGGACATCACTTGTGCATACCAGTATATCTCAAAAGCAAAGGGGCTTGGGGTGGAGATTTATGGTAGACTGGACATGTGTTGAGGTTCAGTTAGCAAAATGGTGTCAGGCAAAACAATATGAGTGAAGAATTTTGCTTTTTCTTATGTGTCTGGTCGCCATCATGCCCAAACATTCATCATCATTAGCAGGGTGAGCAGCAAACACCAGATGCCTCGGTATAGTGCTACATCAAATGTGTCTGGGCAGCTACCATCAGCACCAAGGGACATATGCATCTATTCTCTCACCTGGATCATGCTCTTCTCACTCCATCTGTTTGCGATGACTCGGCAGCTGCCTTCACCCACTCTGTGCCTGTGTGGGCCTGATCGCTGGCTCACAAGGATACAGATTGGTTTAGGACTTTAGTGCGTAACCCTGTTTTTGACCCCTGTCACGTTTATTGGTCTTTATTTTCTAGTTTTATTTGTCTGTGAAACGCTGTGAATATCTTTGGTGTATCTCTCCCATATACTGTACATAGTATAGAAAAAAATCAATTTTTCGACACAGTTTTTTGCAATTATATGTAAAACTTTGTACATTATGGATACCGGTATATGTAGCAGCAGTAGTAGTAGTAGTACTAGTAGTAGTAGTAGACAGCAATGGTAGTCAGCAGGGTAAGAGAGTTTAGTAATGATGTTATTTCTAGCAGCAGTGAATTAATAGGAGTAGTTTTATTTTCAGTGTTTCCTTTCCATTTGAATTTATTTTGCCTCGTAACATTAACTGTGGTTAAAGTGGCTTTTCCCACACAATTACCGTTTATAAAATACAGCCTCCATCTCAAAGTGCTTACAACTATGTAACTGCTATTTCATTAGTTGCATTTATGAAACTGAAATTGACTTCCTATAGGTTATATGATGTGACCCATGTTTTTGATCTAAAAAAGGCAAGCAGATATGAGCATGGCCTCTCATATGGAAAGGCCTAATGAGTGTAGTGAAAGTAACAACAAGCTGTTGTGTTTCGACTCTGTGCCCTCATCAATCAAAGCTCTCTTGTTTGTGCTGATGCTAATACTGCCAGGCTCACTCTGTGTTCCTATCAATTAAAAGAAAGTGGTCAGCCATCCATGCTCCTCCATGTAACACACCGTGTCGTGAACATGCAAACGGTGCGTGAATTCACATTGGTGCATTTGTGTTAAATACTGTATGTCTGTATTTTTAAAGCACAGTACATGTGAAATTACACAGAGCACAGACGTCCTGCTGTATGTGGCTATTTTTTAATTTTACAAGAGGCGACAGAAATAAAAGGAAGAAGACATACAGAGAACTCATTTCTTTACCTCAGAATAATCATCCTTTAACAACCTTCTAACAGAACCCATCTTGGAAACAATTTTTCTGTAACTGCAAAGTCTGTTTCTGCTTGGCATGGGTTTATTTGAAGTGATTACAGCTGTGAAGAGAGATAGGGGAATCACCGTCCTCCAGTTACAGTACATTTTTGGTTACAAACTGGAGATTTGCATGGTATTACTCGTGACACTTCTCATAGGCTTTATTCTCCACACAGTGGAGAGGTGCCAGAGGTCTTTCGAGGGCACATTTACAGTAGGAATATGGCAGTTTTATGTTGAAGATATACATGTAGCAGGAGTTATTGTTAAACAGAGTCATTCAGGCTGTGCTATGAGATATTTAAATTAATTTTGTCCTGCTTCAGAAATATACTGACACTGTAGAGAGTATACAATAGTATTCAGTATATTGACAGGGCCAAAGACACACCAAAGACAGTAGATCATTCCATGCTCCATCAGAAGAGTAATTTCCCAAAATGAGCCAGTGCTATGCACCATTTTAAATGATAGAGGTAACACATGTTTATCAAGCTCAAAATGAATGTTTTTTTTCATAGTTCATAAAGGGCTGCTCCAGCAATTTAGTATTGTAAATCCATAAGTTTGGGGGACTCAAAAGAGACTTATTTTTAAAAGAATTAATGCAGCAGGTGCTGAGTATCCTGACTTTTAGATTTTTGGCGCTCCAAAAATAAACTACATCCTACATTTTCCATAATGCAACTTGATAGAGGCTTTCATCTGTCTGGTAAACGCCCACATCTATCAAACTCCCAAGTGCCTATAGTTTGCAAAACAAGCTTTCTGTAAAAAATGTCTCCATGTAGGTAAGATAACCCTGATGACATAACTATGACATCATCAGGGTTATTTTCTCAGTTTTTAAAAAGCTTGAAATTGTATTGTTTTCACACGCTGTATAGTGCTTCCCAATGACAAGTAAGCTAATTTTGATGTGTGCACTGTTAAATGGACTGCATTTATAAAGTAATTTTCTACCTTTCCAGATAAAGCATTTCACAATTTGCCTCTCCTTCACACACACTCCCACACATGTGTGCCATGCAAGGCGCTTGCCTGCCCATCGAAAGCAAATTAGGGTTTAGTGCCTTGCTCTAGGACACTTCAGGCAGGAGGAGCCGGGTATCTAACCATCAACATTGTGATTGATAGCAAAACGTTCTACTCCTGAGCCACGCTGCCCCCAAATTTGTGTCCTTTATCAGACCAAACAAATTGGAGAAAAAACAAACAAATACGTTATGACATTTGACATTTTACATCTCCACCTAAATATCCTGCTTTTACATCAACAAAATATGCAGCTTCTTCTGGCAGAGAGCTTGAGGGTAAATGTTATATTGCAATGGTAATTATGCCAGAATCTCAAATGACAAATTTTAAAAACATTTAAAATGTAAACAATACACTGTGCGCTTGTAGGCTTTATATCTTTGTCAATCCTTAATATCCCAGGAATTGCTGTATTTGAATTCACATCCTGCTTAGCATGTTTTTTATAGATTTAAAAGCAGTCTGTGTTTTTATAAAGCTTCCCTTTCCTGTCTGAATTTGCCATTTCACAAATGAAATATATATCAGGCTCAGTGTGGGACATGGAAAGGGGTATGTCATGATTTATTCATTCGCCATAGAGTGAATTAACACTTTAATGTTATGTAATGCCATTCTGGCTCCAGCAAGAACTTTGATATCAGATAATATAGATAGCATAACATATTTATCACCTTGTTGAAGAAAAGACTATAATAAATAATAAATAAAAACATTTGCCGTGCAGCTGTGAGCAAAAGTGTAGAAAATTAAGGGATTTGTTGGGTTGAGCGAGAAAAGGTGCAGCTGAGTGAATGATTCAGCTTAGGTGATGTAAAAGTGCCGAAGGCTAAACATTTTGAACAAGAGCCCAAAGAAAGAAGCAAAGGGACAGAGTGGTAGAGAGACACGTTGTGTTTCAGTGTGTGTGTGTGTGTGTGTGTGTGTTTGTTTGTTTGTGTGGACAGACAGGGAGTGCTTGAGAGGGGATGTCTCCATCCACTCTGAGAGAGCCTGGCTCCCCTCCTCGCACGGCACATTTTCCCGGATAATACCTCTGGCTTCATGCTGGCCAGTTGACGGAGCTAAATTGATGTGATTTGATGGTGCAGCAGCACCCACACTATCCCCGACAAACACCACACTGATCCCTGCCAGCCTCCTTCTTAACACGCACACACAAAAAAATACACAGATGCGTACTCACATTTGTATGCATTCAGATGGAAACAGAAAAATAAACAAGGCCAGTGCTTTAGCAATAAGTGCTGTGATTAAACTTTGGGTGACAAATGTGTTGATGTCTTCATCTTCCTCTTCATCATTACCTACCGCTGAGCAACAAAGTGAAGATGGAATATCCCCTCTCAGTCACGTGCCCTTAAAAGGCGCTGAGTGGATTTTAATAAGGAGTGGAGCAGTTAGCAGTGCACACCGCGGTCTTCAATGGGATTAAGAGGCTTTGAATGGTTGAGGCCATTAAAATCTACACAAGCCCAGAAGTCCTGGAGCGCCGTATGAGTATATATTTATATATTTATATTAACAAACCCAGCCTGTGAATGCTCTCACCCAAGGAGCACAGCCACCTCTACCCTTGTGCCATTATTGTGCGTGGCTGAGTGGCTGATGATAAGAGCGATTCAGCAGCAGGGGAGATAAAGCTCTGGTCCCAGTCTGCGGACCATCCCCAGTGGACCGCTCAGCAACATCTGCATCCACCTACTCAGCTGTGTGCTATGTAAACATCTGTGGTGTTTTACAGGCTAAGTACATTGTTGTCTAATAAACTGCAAACATTGTGCATGATGCGATCAAAGCATTGACCCAGAAGTCGTTGAACTGCTTATGGAGGCGGAAAATCCCCCATTAAGACATTTAGGTGTGTTCTTTGTAATCAAGAGAGATTCCAGCGTGTTGAATCATCCTACCCTAACCCGTTTCCTGGTTCCTTTCTCTCTCCCACCCCTTAGATCTTCCACATGACCTATGACCTAGCCAGCGCCATGGTGAGGATAGTCAACCTGATCGGCATGATGCTGCTGCTGTGTCACTGGGATGGCTGCCTGCAGTTCCTGGTGCCCATGCTGCAGGACTTCCCCGCTGACTGCTGGGTATCCAAAAATAAGATGGTGGTAAGTGCTTCTCCTGCACTGAGACCTCCTGCCTGTTTGAATCAGATTATGCCCTGTCTTATCTCATCCGTCAGCTTCAGTAATTACTGTACTAAAACCCTTTAGTATCCTGGGAAAGATTGCCTCACATATCTGTCATTATAAGCCCTAAATCAAATCTATTTATCTCCTGTGTTTGCCCACATGTATTCAATTTGCTGATTATTTATAATTTATTTGGAGCTCCCGAAATCTGTCCATTTTCTCTGTTTTTATGGCCTTTATTTGCATAGTACAGCTTAGACTTGAAAGGGGAGAGAGAGGGGGAAAGACATGCAGTACAGGGCCGCAGCTTGGAGTCGATCCCTCGGCCACTGTGTCAAGGAGTAAATCTCTATATATGGGCGCCCGCTCTACCAGGTGAGCTAACCAGGCGCCGAAGTCTGTCCATATTTTGAATGGAGAGAGACACTGAGGCGGCACAGGGAACATTGGTTTTCTAAGGAGGACAGATGGCCCTCATTCAATATTGGTTGAATATTGACAGTTTCCAGTGAGCACTCATGCTGTGCTTTAATTTAGCTGTATTGTTAAAACAGCTGCTGGAGTAGAGTCTCTGTTAAAGCCGGATTCATAATAGAGTTATCTTTTATTTGCTTACGGAGGCGGACTGTGTCACACCTGATGTGTGACTCTGAATCACCCGCAGCTGATGGCTCTCGTGCTAAATGAGCATGGGTGTAGCTCCAAAGGAATCAGAGTTATTGACAGGTTTTGTGGTGGAGCCCTCAAGAGGGATTGATCTGTCATCAGCGAATGGCTGTCTTTTCAGTACAACATACCAAAAATATATGTTTAACCCTTAAAGGAACTTTCATTTTGCGTCGATTTTGGCGGCCCCTGGGGACAAAAGCGGTAGTGTTTCCATGAGCACCATTGCCCCGTGTCATAAAGATGATGCAATGTATTTCATACATAAAAATATACTTATTATATACCTGTCTCGGAGGAATAGTGCCAATTCAGGATACGTTTTGAATCGGTTAAGATAAACATGGTTGACTCGTGTTTTTGCCCATCACTGTCCCTTTAAGCTTTTTATTGTTCTTTGGTCAGTTTTTTTTGTTTTTGCTGATCCTGCCCCAGTATGAGCCATAACCACAAAATATAAGGTCAAAAATAAAATTCTCAAAAGAAAAATCTCCTCCTGCTTCCTTTTAACTGGCTAACATACTACTCACTGTGAAACTTTGCCAAGGAAAATGTAAACATAAGCTCTAAGACGCTGTAAATCGTTGCAGGGTCAATGACGTGACGCACATTTTTTTGTGTCTATAAGGTTAAATTAAATTTAAATACATTTAATTTAAAAAAAAGACAAACAAATTACATTAATACCTACTTTTTTAGAGGCCATATTTTAAAGAGTTTGGTTTTAATTAATTTTAAGAGAATAATTGGCGATTAATGGCAAAAATGTCTAAGTGGTGTAACCGTCAAAACTTTGTACCAAAATTTTTATCTTGCTTAAAAAGGTCAAATTTCTTAATAAAAGATCCCATTAACTACTTGGGCATTAACGTAAATTAAAGGTTATTATACATATTTCCAATATATTTTAAAATGATGCTGATATTTATTTTAATAATTTAGGGAATCCTGTCAGTCATGCTAGCTTCCTGAAATGTCAAGTGGTGTAACCACCATTTAAGGTGCCATTTTGTTAAAATCAGCAATAAGACCACATGACAGGAAGTTACATCAGAGAAAAGGACCCCTGATCAGCATAACTGCTGCATCACAAGGTTAATAACTCTCTGATAAATATAAGTTAATAAGACATTTTTAGGTTAAGTTCAGTTCTTTGGTTCACATGTCAAATGGTATGACCCAAGTAAAACATAGAAAAAAATTATGTTGAATAAATATTTGTATTTAGTGTAAAAACAGTGTTTTGATTATTTACACCAAGGCCATATGCTGATATATGTGTCCATTATAATGCCTGACTAATTTGATTTTACATTGAAATGTCAAATGGTGTAACCGGTTACACCATTTGACTCCTATTACAAGCCTCTCAATTTTTGGCCAATCTTTTCAAATATAACTAGTTCAGTTACTGGTCCAAGAGGTTATATGAACTTAATACTATTCAGAACTATTTGTATGTGTTTTTTGTTTGAATTTTTTAAAAGTGGTGGTAATTTATCCAACACTTAATTAAGATAGCTTATATAGCTTGGCTAGGCTAAGTCATTATAGTGCAAGGCCTTAGTGTTTAAAAAAAGTTTTACCCTTAAATTAAAATTTCCATATCATTCCATTGCAATTTTACAATACTTTCTTAACAATTTAATAACACAGAATGAGGCAGTTGAACTGTGACCTCTAATGTGTTACAAGAACAGCAACTTTAAAATACCTAAAAAATTCAAGGATTATTTAAGTATAAAATGTTACTTAAATATTAAAAATGCCATTGAAAAAATGCAGTTTATCAAATTGAATTCCGATAAATGCACCAGAATAAGTTAAAGAGGTCATATTATGCTCATTTTCAGGTTAATAATTGCATTTAGAGGTTGTACCAGAATAGTTTAACATGGTTTAATTTTCAAAAAACACCATATTTTTATTGTACTGCACATTGCTGCAGCTCCTATTTTCACCCTGTGTGTTTAGCTCTCTGTTTTAGCTACAGAATGAGATCTCACTTCTATTCCATCTTTGTTGGGAGTCGCACATGCGCAGTAGCTAGGTAAGGACTACTAGCCAGTCAGAAGCAGAGTATGAGGGCGTGCCATGCTAGCATCTAGGTGAGCATTATAACGTGTGTTACAAAGTGACCACGTCTGTCTCTGAAGTAAAGGCTGGACTACAATAGAGCTGTTTGGAGCAATTTGTGAACAGTGTTTTCTGTTGGAGATGGTAAGTCCCTTTGGGGTGGACTTTGGGCTTTTTCACTTTGTACACCTATGACATCCCAAAAAGCATAATATGAGCTCTTTACCTGTAAACATGTTAAAGGGCATGCACAACCCTAAACAGACTTGCTTCTCCCTCTCTCTTTCATCTATCTACCTCTTTCTCACACACAAATACTGTTCACACACAATTTGTTAAGATGTTAGTTGTTTAATTTAATCTAATGAGTTATAATATATTTAAATATTTGTCATTGAAATGAAATTAAATGCCAAGTTCAGTAGTTTAGTGTCACTTACAAGCATCACGTCAGGTGGTGTAACTGGTTTGTGTCAAATGGGGTAACCAGTATTTTTCTTGAAAAAATGATAATGTGCAGGTCAATTTATGTTTGATAAAATGTAATACTCTACTCCACTGTAGAAACACAATTTTAAGACTTTTTACACAATTTGTCCAAGATTATTTAGAAAACAAATGTTTCCAGCATGTCTACCACTTGATATTGCAATAACAAATATAATTTAAATTTAGAAGTAATCCTAATCAAATCTATTTTTGGCTGAAATTTGGAAATAGGTAATAGTTATATTTGTATGAGTGCACTCACAAACAATGTAGTGGATGAAATATTAAATATTAATCATTCCTTTGTGGTTACACCACTTGACATTTTAGGTCCATTTGGTCCTACCTTTGTTAAAAAAAATGGTGAAAATCCTATTTCAAATGAAATAAAATGTACAATAACACAAAATATACATTTTAACGAAACTCAAGGATGCCTTCAAAAAATCTTTTTCAAAGTTTTTTCATTTTTTCATCTGCCCAACCCTTATTTGTCACTGACCCTGCATCTGATTTCGCAGGGAACTGAACCCGGGGACAGGCTTTAAGAATAACTATATACAAATTTAGAATGTTTCATAACCTGTTAAAAACTCCTTGTAGTTGCTTTAGTAGTGCTACTTGTAGTCCCCTTATTGACAGCTTTTCAATATACATGTCTATGTATGTGCCAATATAGCAATGTTTGAGATAGAATAAAAGCTTCCTGCATTGTATTAGTTTATTGGTGACATTTCAAACCAAGCAGGTTTTCCTCTTTAATTTAGTGCATGCAGCTCTTTAGTTCCCATCCAGTGATCACAGCCATTCTCTGTCACAATACTCTTTGTTGAAAAATACACAACGTCATATTCATTCAAATTTAATACTTATAATACAGGCTAAAATGACTTTTTGAAGTAATTATTAATAATTAAAGTCACATGACAGAATACTACATTTATTAAAAGAAAGACAACAGATTAAACTGTGGCAACAAAACAACAGATTCAAGGTAGCCTACTTTGAGTTATACATAAACCAGCTTCGAGTCAGCTGTATGTTCAGCTCTCCGTGCCAGAACAGATGTCACATGAGTAGTTACATCGCTCAAGGTATGATGCATTTGGTTCATCATGCTTCACTAACTCCCTGACATGCTCACTTGTTATATTTAATCATCAGAAACGACAGATGTTGCAAACCACTGTCCCTTGAGATGTTTCACATATTAGCTAATTTTAGCTCGTTTGCCATACCTGTCCGTGCAGAGATACACACACTCAAAGACAGCGTCAGTACTGGGGATCAAACCTTCCACTTTACCTCTTTGTCTTTCAGTTATCTGGATTAATATGGATTAAAACAAAATATAGACTTCTATGTTGCATGTGGTGACATCCAAACCGTGACCATTTCCTCTTCCATTCTTTTTAAATTTATATTCCCTTTACCACCATTAATCATGCATTTTACTACCAGTTCAATATGCATAAAGCCACATTGCAAAGGGATTATATTTGAAGTTACATAAGGCTGAACTGTCAGGCAACATCGTGTTAACTGTGGCTCGTCATTAAGGTACAGTACAGTACAGAACAGTGTGCATGGATTAAGATTGGATTTGATGTATTTTACTGCAGCAGTGAAAGCAATATTTGTTTCATTCTGAAAAGCATATGCCATGTGAACTTTAAATACATTACATATGCAGAAATAATACTGTATGATACACGAAGTCACAACAAAGAAAGGCAGTCCTGCAGAGCAATATGAGAGAAAAAAAAAATACCTACTTTTACTTCCATTAAAACCTAAAAATCCAGTTTTCTTATCTATTTTCTTGAATACCTCCATCTCAGCTGCTCTGGAATATGGGCTTATATGCCAAATGCCTTGTCACAAGGTGATTTCATGCAGTTCTGACTGGATTATATTTAGGCGTTTTCTACTCCTCGTGTTAACAGCTCAGAGTCGTGTTTCTAAAACTTCTACAGAGGTTGCATTGGCTGCCTGCCTCCTCAGATTTCTGCACCCACAAACAGCCCTTTGCTTCTAGGAGTGCAGAGGCCCTGAGATGTCAGGAGAAACACTTATAATGTACTTAGTTTAAAATCCCGTGTGAGGGCTGTAGCCTCTCATTAACATCAAAATGGAGTTTGTTTTGTTTCACACAGTAAACACTGTCTAATTAATTGCATTACGTAGAAAAATGGCTCTCAATGTGACAGAACAACAAATATATCTTTCTGAATTAATTCAAGCCTCAAGGGCAGGCACCTCTGTGATGGAAAACTCCCCATGTTTTTGCTCACATTACCTGCTAGACAAAGAGTTAGTATTGACTCAGTCACGGTTGGTTTGGTCCTGATTAGAATCATTAGTAGACATTTGTTGTCTTCTTTTACAGTAGCTGTCCCATGATCTTGCTGGGTCATCGCTCCTTACCTTTTCAGGAGGGCACTAATAAAATTGCTATCTCTCTCTGCTTTTACCGCTGTGGAAATGAGTTTGAAAGCAATTTGGACATGTCACCCCCAGGAGAGAGTTGATATTGATTTGCCATGAACTACCACCGGGATCTAAAGGAAAAGGGGCAATTTATCTACAAATGAGAAAACTCACAGAGAAATTTTCTAAATAGCTGACCTACTTTCCGTCATGCAAGCCTCTAGTGTCTCATGCGCCATCCGCCCATTCTCAGGGCTCTGTTTTAGGCTCTTGCCCAAATGTCTGCTTGTTCAAAATGTTTGCATATTGAAAAAAAAATGTTGCCCTGCCAGCTGCTCTGTATTGAACCCAGGCTGTCTGAAGTGGACGTCTGCCATTAGTTTTGTCTTAAGTAATTGGATGTGTGCCTGTATTTGTGTGAGCTGTCAGGGTGCTCATTGACCTTTAATGTGCCATCAACATCCATATGAGAGATAGAGAGAGAGAGAGAGAGAGAGAGAGAGAGAGAGAGAGAGAGAACAAGATAGAACGATAAAGTGTTCCAGTATACTCACCCTGACTAACCCCATCTCCTCTGTTTCATCCAGAATGACACATGGGGACAGCAGTACTCCTACGCACTTTTCAAAGCTATGAGCCACATGCTGTGTATTGGGTATGGCATGTACCCCCCGGTGGGCATGACAGACGTGTGGCTGACCATCCTCAGCATGATTGTGGGCGCTACCTGCTACGCCATGTTTGTGGGCCACGCCACCGCGCTAATCCAATCCCTGGACTCATCTCGACGGCAGTACCAGGAGAAGGTGAGTGAAGATGACTTGTTGCTGACTGCTGTGTTGCTTTGATTTTTTTGTTTCGAGAGGACAGTGGTGGTAAGGCTCTTCTTCACTTTAAGGCTTGGTGTTATTTTGTTGTTTAATGCAGCAGTTCACCCCAAAATTGAATTCCCTTAATGTTTTTGCAGCCACTAAACCCACAATCACATCTAGATGTTGCAGTTCCATCATAACTCTTCTCAAAAAGGGAAAACAATCATCATCAGAGTCCTCTTAACCAAATTCTGGAAGGAAGAAGGCACTTGGAGATGCATGGTTGCCGACTTTTTTTCTTTGGCTGAATGGGTTTTTGCGGCGGAACTATCCGCACAGAGACAGGAACCCCAGCCTCCCCGGTTCAGGGAAAGGAAAGCCCTGACAGCTGGCTGTGAAGGCCATGCCCTCTGTGGGCCGGGCGTGGGCTATAATGAGCTGAGCTGCGAGGCTGCCACATTGCCCACTGTCTGTGGCGAGGAGGAGACGGGAGAGAATGACCTGCAGGGAATGGAGGCAGAGGCTCCAGAGACCCCACCTGAATTAAAGTGGGAGAGTGAAAAAGGGCAGAGTAGAAGAACCAGGCTGACAAGCAGAGGAACAGATTAGCTGACGTAATGGGTGTGTGTTGTAAAGAAGAAAAAGGGCACTGGATAAAATAACACCTGACTTATCTTGGGGTGAGTAACAAAGAGACTATTTTTCCGCCAGATTCTCACCAGAGTTGAAAAATGTAAAAAGTAAAACATGCGTGTAGGTACATGACTAATGCTGCAGGACTGAGTAGCTGTTTAATGAAAGGGGAGCAAACCATCTCCCCGCTCAGCACTCTCCACTCGTCTGCTGCCCTGCTTTAGAGATATCTTCCTGCCAAATAGATTGAACAGCTGGCCTGTTTCAGCACCAGTCAGCATGTGGTACCAAAGCCATTTGCTGCTGTTTCTGGGATCATCCCCTAAGGCCCCTTAAGAATCCCCCAGCCAGGTAAAAAGGCTCCCCTGTGCTTCCACAGCTTCCCACGGTGCCTGTCTTCAGAAAGGTTATTACTACACACTGCAATTAATTTTTAAGAGAGCAAATTCTCTCATTTATCTTTCCATATGCCTCAGTGATAAGGCACTCTCTGGGTCACCGCTCATCTGGCTGTGGGAGCCAGATAGTAGTTATTTCTACTCCACTGTACTATTACCCCCCGATAAGACAGTTCCTTCAAAGACATAAACCTTTTTGTCATCGGGCCTCGCAACGGTTGTGTGACAATGGGATCTGCTTCCCAGAGATTTCACTCTGCTTTTCCGTGTTAGACTAATACCATAATCCACGCACTCAAGAAGTGGACAATCCATTGGTCAATCCCTGGAGTTTTGAGAACACAGGTGGCTGCTTTCAGATGGCCATTGGGCTGCCATGACAGGGACAGCTGTTCCTGTCTGCTGGGACTCAGCCTGGAGAGAAATCTGCTAACTGAGACACTCACCACCACAGGAGCCATCATACACCAAGTTATTATACACACCTGTCTGTCAGACTGAGTGATTCTATGCTGTCTCATTTGAAGTACGGTGCGGCGGCTATGTGTTACAATCTTAAAGAGTCACATCTCTTAAATCAACCAGGCTAAGATGTGATGGAAGGGCATTTGTACTTTGCAGGTGGGCTTACTGCTAATAGGCCTTTAATAAACCATGCACAATGTAAGAATGGCAATAAAACAGAAATTAGGTAATTGTAAAATACATGATGATATGATGCAAATATATTTAAAAAAGAACAGGGATATGGCACACATTTGGTATCAAGGCACTCTGCATCAAGTCAATTGCTTTGAAATATCAAATAGAAAACCTGTTCAAAGAAAATAAATCTCTTTATTTGCATAATGTATGGTGGGTACTTTAAATAGTAGTATATGCATTTATATTAATCTGTGCTCTCCTGTTAGGGCACTTTTATGAGTGTTATTGAACTCACAAGCTCAGTCTCAGAGTGGGTACTCAAAGTACAAGGACACCGAGAAGCTTTAATTCTCATCAAAAAACAGCGTGTATTTGTAAGATAGTATATGATACAGGGTTGCACAAAGTGGTTGTTTGTGTTTTTATTATGTCATAAAAAATAAAGAGGAAAAAAAACACTTTTAACTATCATTAGTAAAGCTCTGCCATAAAATGTATTTTTCATCTTGGTCCCACCACCATGGTTCCAAAACAACATTGCGGTGTTTAGAGGACACTGTTAATACTTCATTTGGCGTGCTGACTCAACACATGCATCGCTCATGTTGCAGATTACAGACTGTGAAATATGAATAATTAGACATTTTGACTCTTTAGTAAATGCTGAAAAAGCCACCAGTTTCTTTTCTGTTGGCAAGCTAAAATGGCTCTCTGTAGTTTAAAGTTTGGAGGGTTTTTTTGTGTTCGGAAGCCAAATATGCCCATGTTGATATTCCAAAGACGCTGTCAGCAGCACTAAAAAACTGAATGATTTGCATACACCCCCAGTCTGTGAAGTAGCATGAATTGTGACTTACTTATCTGCAATGTAGACACTATGCAGCCCCAGAAATCACTGGCATGTGTTTGGATAGTCAATTCAATTCAATTTATTTATAGTATCAAATCATAACAAGAGTTATCTCAAGACACTTTACAGATAGAGTAGGTCTAGACCACACTATAATTTACAAAGACCCAACAATTCCAGTAATTCCCCCAAGAGCAAGCATTTAGTGCTTATTACACAGTAATCACAACATTCAAATGTGGATAGGAGTATAAATAAAAATGAACATTAGCTATTAGCTGTATTATTGTTTCGTTATGTATTGCATTTGACCCAAGCCAGCAAGACACCGAACAATTCACACCCACTACTGTCACAGTAGTAGGTACTGATTCTGATTCTGACTTCTGTCAGTTAGTGAAAGAACTGAAAAAGCGGATAAATGTTGAGCTGTGCAGCAACATTGCCACATTAAAATGCCTCATGCTGGTTTTGATGTGACAAGCTCTGCATTCATCCACTGTAAATGAGCTGTAAAAAGAGTATGTGAGTATGTGTGGGCCGAGATGCGAGGCCATCTGTCCAGTTGGCATGCAGAGGTGATGTCTAGGTAACGGTTACATTTAGATGGTAAACAAATGAGTGAAACCCCTCTGGGGGACTGTGATGAAGAAAAGTCAGTCTATGAAAGAATCTCAGAAGATTACAGATGAGAAATAGGAAAGCAGGGAGATAAAGAAAAGAAGCTCTGCCCTCAAATATGGTGAAAATTATCATCACAAAGCCTCGGTATAATCTTTTCTGAATAGAATTCTAATACAATATGGCACCATGTGTTAAATGCCCGGGCTGTCAGAAGCTAGCAAGCAGACTTAATATAGCTCTTAAATAGGAATCAGGCTGACTGTTAACAGTTACACAGAGTAGAGAGCCCAACAATCACACTAAAGACTAGCTGTTGAAGTGTGGCTCACTGAGAAGAACGATAGCTTCATTAGATTAATTGTCACTCTGCTAAAAATATATGCCAGTCTTTGGTTATGTGTAAACAGAGCCTGTGGGTGCAGAATATTAAAGTGTGTGCATTTTCTACCTGTTAGCAGCTCAATTTGTTGCAGATGTATCTGACTGCATGGGTTAGGTTGGGTCCATTTTAGATCTGAATGGAAAAGAGAGAGGTTGGAGAGAGAGCTGGACATGGTGTAAGCTTTTCTTCTCAGTGACACCCATGTCCTGGAGGTGCAGAGTAGTCACTTTCAAGTAGTGACACACGCTGCTGAAGTATGTTTATTTGAAGTCTTTACTCCCTCCCTGCTAGTTGAGTTGAAATAAATTGTACTAAGTGGTACTCTGACATGGAAAATTTTGATTTTGAATATTGATTGTTTTGTCAATTCTTTTTCAAATTAAAAGATCATAAATAAAATGGGCAAATAGTGAAAAATGTCCCGACACGAAATAGTCACATTGACTGTTGTGTCCGAATGACAATTTACAATGTTAAAAGGAAAAAGAAGCAATACCATCATTTGAAAATCTGAAAGCATTTATTGTTTGGCATTTGTTGCTTGATAAATGACTTAAACAATTAGCCGAATGTCAAATGAACTAAACGGTTATTCTATAAATTGTTTCAGCATTGGATATCTATTAGTAAAATATAACAGAAGACTTGAGCTGTGAGGTACAACAGTCATTTGCTTTGCTTTTGTTTCTGTAATTTTCTTTACGTCAATAGTTTGCTGTACCAACCTTCATTTTATATACGGTAACTGTTTTTACAGGAGGATGTAGTACAGTACTGTCATTTTTTTGTATTTTACTGTAGTATAGACTCCTGTAGTATTATAACACCCCAGTAATATTAGTATTCAATAATCATTTGGGGTTTCTTTACCCCACATTGAACTCCTGTATTATGCAGTGAGCAGTTTTGCTTCACTACAGTCTAAAACATTGTGAGCTGGAATGGGTTAAGCATCTGCCACATTCCCTCAAGGATTCCTCCCTCTTGTCTTGGGCATGTTGAGAACCCTTATCACACAAAGAGAATTACATCTCTCCAGATTGGGGCCACAAGATGGCTGCACAAGTGACTATGCATACAGGGTATGCCTGCCACTCCAGCTCTCCGTAAGCCGCTGCTCATCTGTCACTATGACCCTCTACAGTGGAAATGTATACAGAGATGGGGATGGGCACACCAAACAAAAGAGATAATCTCATTAATTTGTAGGTCACTTGTGATCCATGTTGTCTTACTTACTTTATAGAAGCTCTTTGATCCCTTTGAGCATTTCTCCTCTCAGTTTTTCAAAGGTATATTCTAAACATAATTCAGCATGTCATAACTGAGTGATGTTCTGTTTGTAGTTGGTAGTTAGTGATGAAATCCGGGATGTGCAGGAGGGACTTGAATATTGGTAGCTTGTTGTGGCATGCCAGCATGCCAGTCCTAAATGGCTTTAGAAAGAAAATGGCAATGGGGTGCTGCAGCCCCTCCACTCTAAGTCTTTAATTAACACATGGCAATTAAACATGGCTCTTTGGGAAATAGTTAATAAGAGTCCCAAAGCTGATTATTTGTGGGTGAAGAGGCTCTAGAAATCTTTTGTTTTCCCACTTCAATCCCCCAATCAAGACCTTTGGAAATACAGTAAATAGTCATCAGAGGACTATATTTGCACTTATAGAGTCGTCCCTTTCTTTCCAAGAGCGAGAGACATGGATTAATGCTGTCAGGGAACTAGTCAAACATCCAATGTTAGTGTTTTCCTCATTTAGGCTAAATATTCACTCAGTCATGATGTCTGTGTTGTCAGTAAAAAAAAAAGATGTAGGGTTCCTCCAACAATAGCAATAACATTTTAGTGCCTTGTAAAGGTTAAATCGTGATTTTCCCATACACTCAACCGAAGGACACAACTGTCAACATGTTGAGGTGCTTAAGTCTGATTCTGCCTTACAGTAAGAGTCATTCTCATTTGTCTGGATCTGACTGATGGCATTGAACCCTGTTACATTCCCTTTTCCTCCCTGTCTGCCACATTTTTACTGCTGAGTCTAGGACTGTTCACATGCCCCAGAAGTAATATAATAGTATAACCAAAATCAAATAAGTGCAACCAATGTCAATATACTGTATATTTAATAGCACAGTAAATTTATGCTTTCTGCAGCATCTGCAATGTTCACGTCAAGATCATCATTCCTCGTAAAGCATCTAATTAGATATGCAGTGGTGTTTGAGAAGAGCAAGCAATTTCCTTGCTTAAGTAGGCTATGACGCACTATAGTGACCATTAATCAATTACACTCTCTTAACTAACTATGGCCTAATTACATCCCTATTAATCCAGCTCTAAATCATCAATACAGGATACATACTTACTCCCCTTAGCAATTAAGAAGGTGACTTAGCAGACTTGGTTAGCCTACAGATGGATTGCTGATTCATTCCCACGCGTGATTATTCTAGTGGTGTAAATTCAGAGGTGTCCCGAGGCCACTAGATAAGCGTTTAGTGCATTTATGCCGTACTGAAGAAGCTTTTATTGCAGACTTTATGCAATGAAAACAAGAGTCACCAGCCATGCTAGCAGCTCTGTTAGGCTGTGTCTAGGCACAAAGGTGCTTTTAGCTAAATGCTAAGATCACAATGACAGTGTTAAAATGCTGATGTTAAGCAGGTATAATGTAAACCATGTTCTCTGGGTACAAATATTTAAGATTTCAGTTAGCTTTACTGTATGACCCATACCTTTTGACCATGCAATGCAAGGTTATGGAGTAGGAGACAGATAACATTGGAGAAAAATAAATGTTTAGAAAGTACAATTAAGTGGCTGACATCTCGGTTGGGAAATTAATCATTCATATTATATTTGGTAAAAAAATTGCTTGGATAGCTGCATGAGAGAAAAGGGAATTAGGGAAAAAATGAATAGTGTGATAAAAGGGTAGAGTGACAGAAAGAACAAGAAAAGTATGAATGGGAAACAAATAATGGCCATGTAAAGAGTGATCAAAACTAAGAAAGGGAGAAAAAGGATATGTAAAATGAAATAGCATGAAGAGTATGCAACTACTGTTATATTTCCAAGGCTGGTAGCTAACACACACACAGTACACAAAAAAACTACTGTAGCATACGTATAAGACTAGAAGACAACTTTGACTTCAATAGTTGTCTCATTTGAAGAACAGAAAATGTTGAATAATGCAGGATTTCATTGTGTCATTGCCTTGTATTATGCTAGAAATTTTGAATATCACAAAAATTCATCATCAAAAGCTAAACATTGCAGTTTTAGAACCAATAAAAAGTGGATGGAAGATTGTCAAACTCTACTACGACTTATTTGCTGCCTTGCCCAAAGTTAGATGAGAAGAATCGATACCATTCTCAGTTATGCCAGATGTATGCATCTTTTAATCTAGTGATGTTACGGATTCCCCAAAATATCTAAGTAAAGCAAGTAAGAAAGAAAGAATCAATCCTCTGGTTCTCATCAGCTACTCCAACATTTTGAACTGCCCCCCTGCTTCCTGAACCCCCTGGTTTTCAGAGTGCAGCTGATGGTGGAATGATTACCTCCTTAATGCTGACTATGATTTGATTTAGCCAAGTAGAGCAGGGGAGCAGGGATCTTCCTGGTGGTAGTGCAATGGCGGCTGTGCAGCAATAAGATAATTTCTCATCACAGGGGGTGTTATCAGTCCAATCAGCATCCCCCCCCCATGGTCGGTGTCTTTACATCCCTGTCAGCTCCTACTTTTAGACTCAGCAGTGATTAGTAAATATGAAATGCCTTTGACTGAGACACTGAGCTACTGCATGTAGTACAGTTCCACTCATCACAATATAAAAGCAATAAGACATTATCTTGTATTTGTTTACTTGACTGATGCCCTTTCATGCTGGGAGAATCAGTTCGGAACATGCCACAAAGCTGAGGATAAATGGTTGTTTTTTATGAATGTTAAAAAATAAAAATAAAAAATAAAAAAGGGTTGAAAGACATTCTGAAGGAGATGATATTCCACGCCTTTGAAACAGGGCGCCATGCTGTGGCATGTCTAATGCAGGAGACATAAAGACATTAGACAAAATGCAGAATGTGGGTTAAACCTGTCATCTTCACCCTGGCATCACTCGCAGACAAGCCATCTTCACTGCAATACTCTGCAGCCAATGGGACTGCAGCTGGAGATGTCGGCGATTGTTTTCTAGAGCTTTCGGTCTTTTGAAGTAGAGGAGCAAAACTTCTTGGTGCAAGGATTCTATTTCATCATCAGATCAGTAAATGCTCAATTTTATGCCAAATGGATTGTGGGGATAAAGCCTCAAACCCTTAGCCCATGACAGAACTCATGCATCTTTCCACAGATGCAGACAGAACAGATATGTAAAAGCTTCTTTCCACAACTTATTCTTGCTTCTGCAAGTATTTAACTTTACACAGCGTCGACACATAAATGTCAAATATTTCACTTTCCTAAGAGGTGAGCATATATTTGAAGGAGCCTTTATCATATGAGCAACTTCTTAGCATTAGACATACAGTAGTCTACATCCTTGACGTTCCACTTCCAGGATTGCTCCGGTGCCGCAGGAAATTCCGCCTGATGCATGTATTTTCGCCGATGTCCGTTACCTTCCGCTTTCTTTGTGTTGGAATTTTAAACTCCAGTGGATTTATGAGGACTATGGTTAACTGCTCCTCAGATCTTTGCATGGTAAATTGAGACAGCTACCTAGACTATCTGTCAAATCTGAGTTTTCTCTCACACGATTATATTACAGTGGCGTTACAAAGCGAGACTAGACATACCTCCGCTGCGTGACTTCATTCGGAGACTTGAAAGCGGAGGAAGTACACGGGCCTCTGTAAAAGGGGACTGTGTGATACCATTTAGACGCACCAGTTTTGGACAAAACGTATTGTCAATAATAGGAGGTAAACTCTGCAATAGTTTGCCCCTCATAATAAGAGAGTGTCCTACATTCAACACTTTTAAAACTCATTTAAAACAGTGGCTTCTAGAAAACCAGAGATGCATGCATTTTTAACAGTCATACATTTCTTTATTCATATACTTTCACTGGTAAATCGAATGCAGTATAGAAGTGGAAGAATAATGTCTTGTCATGTATCGTGCATCATGCATTTTTGTTTTGTTTTGCTTATTTGTTTTGTTTATGTCTACTACTACTATGTGTACCTTTTAATGTAATGTAGTGAATGAGCGCTGTATGACTGCTGGTTGTCTTTGTTAGTCTTATGTTACCTGCCTAGGGACTGAAGATGGAAAGTAGTTATTTTAACTAATTCTGGCATATTTACATGGTGTTTTTATACAACTATGTTCATAAATATGTATGGTCCCTGTCAAATAAATCAATAAATAAATAAAATAAATAAATACAGTATGATAGTTAAACTATTCTGCCTTATCTGCAGCATTTCTTGTTGTAGCCTGTGTGTGCACCTTTTTTCATACAGTATGCACAAATTATACACTTGCACTTCCAGATATATGCATACCTTGTAGTGTTTTCTCATAGTCTTTGTGCAGCTAACAATGCCTTACAAATCATGGTTACAAGCTGGGGCATACAATAGTTTACAGCCAACTGGTCACAGTTGAGGGAGCTGTATCATCTAAATGCACAGACTGACTCCAGACTGTTTTCTTTGTCTGTGAGGGACTCAAAAGGCTCTGGTCAAACACAACTAAAATCCATCTGCATTTGGCAAAGAGGGGAGAAAAAAAGGGCACATTGCACAACTAAGCATTGTAGAGGCTTACAAACACACAGCAGGGTGTCAGTGGGTTTTTGGCATCTGATCAGACCCATTTCAAAGTGGTTATACAGTAGTTTAGTCCGCCTGCCCTGCATGTTTTATTAACACTGGATTATAATACTTGTGTTTCTTTCCAACTCTACTCGCACCTCTTGGTTTTCAGGGAGCCTGACAGGTTTCCTGCTTTCACAAAAAAAAAAAAAATTACTTTGAATTGCATGAGACAGCTGCCATTATTTACTGTGCCATATTTCCAAAAGATTGGCCTTTTGATGATACCCTGCAAGATTAGGGGTGACTAGGGTAGTAGAGTGTGATAACAAAAAGGGCGACAGCTGATGTCAGCCATGTCATTGAGTGGTAAGGCTGTTTGCAGCATAGAAATGGTGATCAAAGAGCACCTCCAATGTCGCCCTATGAATGGTTAATTTCTTTCTTCTTTTGCTTTTACTGAGGGTCAAAGATTCTACCTGTTATTAGGTGCTCTCAATGTGCTTTGATCTGCATCTCTCTGCTATACTATACTAATGATCAATGAAAGGCCATCTAACACATTTGAATGCTTTTATTTTTAACAAGCAACATGACTGGAAGATGCAGACACACAGTCTTCGCTGTTAAACATACAGAAAATACACAAGTGTTTGGTGGTGTACGTGGTGTTTGAGGAGCTGCAAGGCTGTTGTCTTTTTTATTATACTAATTGCACATATGGATGTGACACCAACAGTACATATTGTGCATGAATGCTTTAGAAGCTCTAGTGTATTACCAGCATTAGTAAACACTTGACTATGATCACACCTCTCTCAATTATTCCAATAAATTTAGAGAAATTACGATAGCTCAAATAATATTTAATGTGCTTTCAACCAATATGGTGTTAGTACATTATGTCAGATTGCTTTCTGTCTTTTGAGAGACAGACAAATTGTAAGAGGCATGTTCAAAGACTGGAAAAGTGCGATCTTGTTAGGATTAACCTGCAAGAGCCCGGATGGCCTGTATGTATTCGTCTTCATTTAGTTGTGTGTCTGACCTCAGTGCCAGCTGCTCCCTGTGGCTGTGTATCTCTGCTACAGCACTATGGCCTTTGAGTAACCTGATTGTTGTGTGTCTCTGTGTCCCTGCAGTACAAACAGGTGGAGCAGTACATGTCCTTCCACAAGCTGCCAGCAGATATGAGGCAGAGAATCCACGACTACTACGAGCACCGATTCCAGGGCAAGATGTTCGATGAGGAGAGCATCCTGGGAGAGCTGAACGAGCCGCTCCGAGAGGTGGGATGAGTGTTCCTGTCTGGGGATCTTCTGCACATGAGATGCATTCAAAAGCTTGTGTACTGCTTGACATTCCCCTCAGTTCAGTTCAATTCAGTTATGTTCTTAAGGCCAAATCCAGTGACGGACTGGGAACAAAAAACGTCCCTGGCATTTCCACCCACCAGCGGCCCACCGGTGGGGGGTGATAGGGGGCAGATAGAAGTTTTGACGCACGGAAAGAACAAGCACTTTTGATAGCCCCAGTGATGGTAAACGTAAACTCCCATGCTATAAAACAACTGCACCAAAACAGAGACTTATAAAAAAAATCACAGCCAGCCGCTCCATAATAATATAATATTCTGAAGTAGCCAAACTTACTGTACCTACACTCCCTCCTGCAGCATTGGTCTCCATCTCTGTTACTTCTGGTAATCCACATTCAGACCCACAGCAGGCTTGTTGTTCTGTGTTGGTTAGTTCCATAGATTCGTTATCCATGTCTATCTCTTCATCCTCCTCTTGCTCGTTTTGTTCTTCCTCTTCCTCATATTCCTCACTGTCCTGTCTTTCTCCCTGGTGTGCTGGCTCAGATGTGTCGCTATAACATGCTAGCTGTATTAGCGCTAATGCTAGCTGAAGCTGCACTTGAGTTTAAAAACAAATCAGTCAGTTTGCTGTGCTCTCTTATATTTCTCTCTCTTTTTCTATAACCCCCCTTGTGTCGCTTGATGCCCCGATTCATTTTTTTGTCAACAACTTCCAACCACCACAGACCATAGACACATAAAGACGTAGACGCGGTCTACTCGGCTCTACTTGATTCTGTCTTGAAATTCCCAGAAGGCATTGCTTCATTTTAACTGTTGCAAACAAATATTCAAATAAAAGAAATGCAGGTAGATTTGTTTATTTCAAACCATGCACGTTTACGTTTTTGAACATCTGATCTGATCTGAATAAATTATTTTGCTACAAAACAATACAGACTGATGTAAAAGTTCATGACTGTAGAAAGTAACCATGACTGTGATATCGAGAGAGTCATATGTGTTATAAATACAAATCAGATTACGTAATTATTAGGTGTGAAGGATTTGGATACATTTGGCTATCGTTTAGCAAAAGAACTTTGTTATTGATGCTTGAAAGGGGGTCGAGAGTAATTATATAGGCCGCAGTTTACTATTAAGTGGCCGAATGGCTGTGACAATCATGCTGCTCTCTGATTGGCCGGCCGGCCCCGCGGCCCCTCTGGCATCTGCCCAAATGCCAGATTACCAGTCCGTCACTGGCCAAATCCCAGCAAGAGTAAAACTGAGAGGAGCTCAGAAAAAAAAGTCTGCACAGCTGACATTTTGCTGTTGTCACTTTAATATCACTCGTGTCTGAAATTGTGACAGGCCAATGCCTTTTGTAAAACGCCAGCTGTTTGCTGCTGTTCTTGGTAACTGCTTTCTCTGTGTGCTTTTGCAGGAAATCGTCAACTTTAACTGTCGAAAGCTGGTGGCGTCCATGCCTCTATTTGCCAACGCGGACCCCAACTTTGTCACCTCCATGCTCACCAAGCTGAAGTTTGAGGTGTTCCAGCCTGGGGATTATATCATCAGGGAGGGCACCATCGGCCAAAAAATGTACTTCATACAGCACGGGGTTGTCAGCGTACTAACCAAAGGCAATAAAGAGACCAAGCTGTCAGATGGCTCATACTTTGGAGGTAAGACGAGCTGGCGCTGCACCAGAATCACAAACTCAAAGGTCACATACCCGCACATCTTTCTGTGGAGCTTAAATCTGCTCTGTTTTAATATTAATAGTGCTGTCCTTTGGTACCTTAAGAAGTTGGCTTGGGTTTTTAATTTTTATTTGTGAGGCATTCGGGTAATTCTATTCTGGCTCTGACATTAGCTTGTCGTGAGCATAAAGTGGTATGTTGTGCAGTGCTTGTCGCCTCACTTAAAATTCTGCTTCATGGTTTATGCAGTGCCTTTCCCCTAATTCACATCATGAGCTGTCTCTTTAATGTAGGGCAAATTCAAATTAAGAAAACAGTACTTGCTTTAGCACACATTAAGAAATATGCATTCAAAGGTCAAAGGGTTCAGAAAGCTGTGAAATTACATACTATATGAATGCTTTAGACTTATGCAATAACCCAGAGTTGTTATGTACTTAACTCGTGTTATGTTCTTAATCAGGGTCAGATAATGCGTATCTCTCTCATAGTACCACAGAGTCTATGACACATGTAGGAGACAATGCTGCCATACTGCCCTCACCAAATACCAATTAATTTGCCCAGTGACAGCGTATCATTTAGACTACACTGTTAAGTAATGAGAAATAGTGGCAAAGCGTTTAACAGCACATGACCTGCCTGTGGAAGTTTAATTACGCCTTGCCTGCTCAAGTCCATCTCTATGCCCTCTCTCCAGGGGGTTCCAGAGAAATAATGAAAAGATGGCAGGCAATCTATCTCTACACATGCCAAAACTAATCAACATTTCAGACAACATGGCCCCAGCACTCTCCAGGGCCATGGTGTCTAAAATGTTTTCCCAAATGTTCCCTTCCTTCGGTCTCTCCTTGGCAAGTTAGAATTCAGATTCAAAGAGGGCTCATAGACTTGTTTCTACCACAAGCTTTGTGGTAATGGCACACATGGTTTGTTTGACAGCTTGGACATTTTGCCACTGAAATAAATCTTAATGCATTAAAGTGAATGCATCGATATTTGACCTTTTTTTTTTTCCTTGAGTAAACATGAGTAGTGTAACCCACAAAAGTGCAAATGCACTGGTTTTTTAAACAGAAACTGGCCTGCTCCCTTTAATCTTAAGCCTTGGATGTGTAATTATTTTCCCCCTCTTGCGCATTATAGGCACAAGGCTTTTGACTCCATTACCCTGTGACTATTCCTGGCAGTGCAACTCCTCTAGGGGGGGTGGAGGGGGGTAAGCCTAGAGCCACTGGGAGTTTGTTACTGAACAGGAGTTAGTCATTCATGAAATTAATTGGTACAGGATCAATAACAGGGAGTATGTTGCACATGTGCATCTCAGTGTGGCTGTCAGTATCAGCAAGCAGGAAGTCAAAAGCAATAAGTATTTTTTTTGTATATTATGTGCAGAACACGGGGGCTTGCTCCACATGGATTGCTAGCTTTTGACTCTCTACCGCGAATCTGGATGTGTGAGCATGTGAATGTAGAGCAGCAGCCGTCCAGTCGTCGAGGAGCTTTCTTTTTAGTCAAACACACTCATCTTCAGCAGGCTCCGGTTTACAGTACAGCAAATGGCATGCGTACATGCTCATCAACATCCCAGCAATCTCTTGTACCGCAACTCTTTCATTCATCGACGACCTGAATTATTTACACAATTATATACTCAGCAGTCTGTTTCAGTTTGTTAGCTGTTGGATTAGCTCGAGCCAGAGAGCCTAAAGTCTAAAGTGGACACGACATGTCCTGGATGGGAGCGTCGGCTGGGCACACAGCGATCCAGTGGATAGGGGAAATGTAATGTGACTGCAGTACTAACACCAAGGGACACATGGATCGCTGCCAAGCCCGCTCTCTGAACGCTGCTCTGGGCCCAGAAAGAAAACATGCATCATCCACCCTGCCTCCACTTCCCTCTTTTTCTCCTTATAGTTCAGTATTGAAACACTTATCCGAACAGCATCTCCGCTGCCCTCTCAGTGCCCAGACAGAGCAGGTTATTGTGTTGTTATAGTTCATCCTTTGTTGCCTGCAGTAATTGATGTGTTGCCAGTGCAGACTGCGCCTCTCCCATGGTTGGATCAGAGCTCAGTAACCTTGTGGTGGCCCTACATGCCAGTCAGAGGTGTTATCAAGGCTGCCTTTGATTGCACCTCTAAGATGGCTAACTTTGCCTCTGAGTGAGTGGCTTGTAGCAGCTCTGTGAGTGGAGGTAAAAAAGGAAAGTGAAACAGAGTCGGAGATGGGAGTGAGGAGTAAGAAGGGAGAGTAAGTTGACTGCAGTTTGCAATCTCCTGTGTCATCTTTTTGGCTTTACTCAATCTCTGACCGTTTTTTTTTTTTTTTTCTGCGAACGGTGCACTCTGAATCTGTAGTCTTGTGAAATCCTGGGTCAGGGAAATAACACTCCTCCCATCTCCCATCCCTTTCACTTTTTTTCCCCTCTCAGAGCTCAGACATGGCTGTGTTATAGTGCTGCCAAATGGCCACCCTGACTAAGGGAGTCAGTTAAAGAGCCTGGCAGCAGCAAAGGCCCAGGTAATCCCCCCGGTCCTTAACCCAGTTAACACCCCTGCAGCTCTTATTCTGGAGCAGCATCAGCTGAAGATCGAAGCACTACAGCAGTTGACTGAGTGACAGAATGGGGGATATGATGATATATAGAGTAGTCTTATATAATATGACAGGTTGGATAGAATAGGACGATACAATGCTGTGTTTTGATAAAATGTATGATGTGATACAACACAATATGTTGTGAAACATTGTTGGGTGCATCATCCAAACAGGGTGGAACACGATCAAAATTGATCATTTACTGGTCAAAGCAATACTTAACAATAGCAACTTTACCAGCTTCCATTGTGGGTATGTGTTGCCATAATCAGATGCGTTCTCTAATAATAATAAATGCCAGTAATGACTATGTTTTTGTTGAAAAGTAGACTATGCCTGAGTTACTTTAGGCTTATTAAACCAAAGATTAGTTCATTTGTGGATTTGCATCTGTACATATACACAAACATCTTCTGGCCCTCAAATGCTGTTTTATTGTGTATTGTGTCCCCCACCAACATAACCAGCCTCAGTTCAGAGGGTGAAAAAGAAACAATGAGATGTGACGGGACTCCTGCTTCAGCCACGGTGCAGAAAAACACCAGATACATATCCCCAAACTGCAGCATGCTAGCCCAACGTAAGGTGTTGCGCAGCTATGCTAATGCTGTGAGGGAGTGAGCATGGCATGTCACGGGAAATAAGGCAGCCCACTGTGGATGTTTGAAAGGTTAGAGAGTGTCTGCTCCGTGGGCTAGGGGCAGTGTCGGGGAGGGAGATGGGAGCTGACGGCAGGACTCAGAGTCCAGGTGAGCTTTGCCAGACCAGGCTGCAGGACACAGATACTTTATCACAGACCAAGCAGTCCAGCTCATGCTCATTAATTCACATCCAGCAAGAGAGGAAGGTACACCCATACACAAGTAGAATCACACGCAGCTACATGCACACTGAGACTTATTTAAAAGCACACTCAACGGCCAACATTTGCATTCACTCGGTGTTATGTTCAGTTTGCAGCTGCAGCCATTTGCATGTATGTTGTGCTGTATCTCCTTTTGCTCACACATGAAGATTGTAATGTTATGTTAACTGTAATATGTTAATGTAATCTAGAAACACAGATGTTAGAAAATATATTATATTATGAGACACATATACTCACTGCACTAAATTGTTTCACACACTTGTTTCACACCTGGGCAGAAGATCTCTGTGATTTTAGTTTGGGTACGGTTTGTCATTTCATTTTCATTTCATTTCATTTTATTTATTTAGCACTAGTAAACACAACAGAAGTTGACCACTGTGCTTCACATAACAAGAGTCAGATAAGAAAATAGAATAAAACATCCTTCAGACAACAAAAAGACAAAATAAAAATTTAAAGAAATGCACGCTCCAAGAGATAGAACTTTAGTTTGAGCTTAAACTCATTTAAAGAGGACAGCGATCTCAAGGAGACGGGGAGGCTATTCCACAGCTTAGGACCAACAACAGCAAAAGCACGGTCCCCTCTTGACTTTAGTCGCGAGCGTGGCTGGGACAGATTATAATTGCTCGTGGACCGTAGACACCTATCAGGTACATTCAGATCTAACAGTTCAGATAAATAAGCTGGTGCAAGACCATTTAAAGATTTAAAGACAAACAGCATTATTTTCATATCAACTCTGTAGCGCACCGGCAGCCAGTTAAGAGACAATAAAATGGGAGTGATATGTTCATGTTTGCGAACCCCAGTCAGGAATCTGGCGGCTGCATTTTGGACCATTTGAAGCCTTGTAATAGAGAACTGGGGCAGTACTGCATATATTACAATAATCCAGACGGGAGAGAACAAAAGCGTGGATCACTTTTTCAAGCTCTATTGGTGATAGAAAATGCTTAACTCTGGATAACAGCTTCAAATGATAAAAACTTGATTTCACCACTGTGTTTATGTGTTTATCTAGCTTTAAAGTGGAATCCAAAACCACTCCCAGAGTCCTGACAGTAGGTTTAATGTCACAGTACAGGTCTGCAGTATTAAAAGTATTTTTTCCATCTCCCAGAACAGGGCCAAACACAATAGCTTCGGTTTTACTCTCGTTTAAATGTAAAAAATTCAAGGACATCCAGGATTTTACGTTGTTTAAACATGCGGATAGGGTTTCAAGGCCCTTTGTGTCAGTGCGCTTAAAAGGCAGATAGATTTGTGTGTCATCTGCATATAAGTGAAAAGACACTCCGTGTTTACTAAAGATTGATCCTAACGGTAGCATATATAAAGAAAACAAAGTAGGAGCCAAAATGGAACCCTGTGGAATGCCATATGTAAGTGGAGCTACGGACGAAACAGAATCTCCAATACCAACTGAAAAGGTTCTATTTGTAAGATAGGACTTAAACCAGTTAAGAGCATTTCCTCGGATGCCCACAAACTTTTCAAGGCGTTTAAGTAAAATCTTGTGGTCAACAGTGTCAAACGCTGCGCTCAGATCAAGGAGTCCCCAGAATCAAGAGACAACAAAATATAATTTAAAACTCTCAATAAAGCAGATTCAGTACTGTGATTAGTCCTAGAACCAGACTGGAATTTTTCTACGATACTATTTTATTCAAGGAAACTCTGTAACTGCAATAACACAGCTTTCTCAAGAATCTTAGATATAAAAGATAAATTTGAGATGGGTCCACATTTGGCTTTTTCAATATAGGTTTCACTATGGCATGTTTGCAGATAGCAGGGACAAAACCTGAGAGAAGGCATCTGTTTAAAATAGACAAAACCCAATGCCCCACATTATAAAAAATCTGTTTGAAGAACCATGTAGGAACAATATCAAGAGATGAGACAGTAGGCTTCAACTTAGCGACTATATCTGTTAGACTAGTTATGGTAATTGGCTCAAAAGAGTTTAAGAACCTGATGGCCAATATCTACAGGGTGAGTATTCAAAGGCATTATAGACTGTCAAATTGTTGCTAATTTCTCCACGAACATTTTTTGAAAATTCTCACACGCAGAGTCAGTGAGATGATTATTACTTACAGGGTTGAAAACAGAGTTTAAGACCTTAAACAGGATTTTAGGATTATTTGAGTTTTTAGCTAAAATATCTGAAAAATATTGAGACTTAGCTGTTTTCACAGCTTTTTGGTATGTCATCAAGGATTCCCGTAAAATCTCATAGGACACCTGCAGCCTGTCCTTTTTCCATCTGCGCTCCGCTCTTCTGCAAAGTTGTCTTACGTGGCGAGTGTTGCTATTCAACCAAGTCTCAGATTTATTTTTCTGGCGTTTAAATCTCAAAGGTGCAACAGTGTCAAGAGCATTAGTACAGAGAGAATTAAATAAGCTCAACTGCTCATCAATATCTACTGTATTTGCTAGATGTTCAACAGTAAACACATGCTCAGCATCAGAAAAAAACGCAGAAAAAGCATCGGCAGATGATGGACAAGACAGGCCTACACGTGACCATTTACTAGGTCTAACAGATGCAATGGTGTAACATGAAAGATCGATATATAAAGACAACAGGCCTGTGGTCAGAAAAGCTTAAATCCCCAATTTGAAGATCTGAGATGGAGCAACCATGTGATAAAACTAAATCAAGCGTATGGCCGTGTACATGGGTCGGCTGATTTACCCATTGAACAAAGTCACAGGCTTCAATAAGACTCAAAAAGTCTTTAGCTAGTGCTGAGGAGTTAGAGCAAACGTGAATATTAAAGTCCCCAACAATTAAAAGTCTATCATATTTCGGGGTAAGACCCCCTAAAAAGTCTGAAAACTCATTTAAAAAATCTTTATTTGTTTTCGGAGGACGGTAGACTACAGCAATTACCAGTGAGTTAACCTGATCTAATGAGAGGAGTTGTACTTCAAAAGATGAATATAAATCTGTTTCCAGTAACCTACAACAGAAACATTTTTTATATACAGTTGCCAATCCTCCACCCCGACCCAAGCGACGGGGGGTATTAAAAAAATTGTAGTTAGTAGGAGTGAGATCCGAGAAGGAGCTAATATAACCAACAGGAAGCCAAGTGTCCATCACAAATAAAAAAATCAATGTTACCAGCAGTTATAATGTCATTAAAAATAAATGTCTTATTTCCCAGCGATCTGGAATTTACTAGAACCATCTTAATTGATACAGAGTCATTAACCGGCTGCGCTGCTTGATGAAGTACCCGTTTGAATGAGCGAAGGTGCCGCTGATCAACTCCACCACGCCGAAAACAAGGGACACGACGCCGCCGTGGCTGCACTGATGGGTCCCCAGCCAAATAACAGATCCATTGATAGGGCGTCTCCCACGAGCGCCACGCGATGTAAAATCCACGGTCCCTCTCAAGGACACGAGCGTTCCAGCGGGGCCGACCAGCCTGTCCAAACGCGAGATCCAATTTCAGCCTGACAGCCACACCACCCCGCTTTCCTCTCCTCCTGTGGCGCTTTCTCCAAGGAAGTACAGATGGCACACGGCGCAAGCACAGAGGCAGGGATCTCAGGAAAGGTGGCGGCGGAAAGCTGGAGCACTCGGCGGGCACGCCTTTGTTATGGTCAAACTCCAAAGCTGCTCCGATACTGAGCAGCGTCTGGCGGTCGTATACAAGTGATGTAGTAACATGGTAGGCCACACTTAGATTAATAAAGGAAAGGAAACATACGCCTGTAGACAAGCAAAAAGAGATCCAGAAAAACAGACGGCCAGCCAGAGACAACGGCGCCATCTTGCCCGGAAGTGTTAGAGGTTTGTGTACGTAACTTGTTCAACCAGGTATACTGCCAAACCCTGGGCCTTTTGGTAGCTGTAGTCCATTTTCTACACTTTAATGAGCACAGGACTGTAGCCAAGTCTGTTATCTTTATCATACTTACATTCTTTCTACATACATTCTATTCAGCGTGACAAGCTGTGGTTGGAAAGCAAGTTATCTTTTAGTGATACCTTGAGCAGAATTTACTTTTTAGTAGTGTCTTCCATTTACCAGTGTGTTTTTTGTATAAATGAACACCTTGATAAGTTAAACCCTTTACTCTGTGATGGTTTGATCTCTTGGGTATTAATGATTTTTAGAGCTTAAAACTTAAAAGCTCAGTGCTACAGCCCCTCTTGTACCAGTCTTACCTCAGAAAGTGTTGTTTTTTATTGAATGTATTTTGCTCCTAGTGCTGATGTTGCCAAGGGTAAGTCAATAAAAACTCATAGAGAGCATAGTTTCTGACCCTCTATTTATCTGTACAACATGTACTGTAGACATGCAATAACACTGTGACTGATACTGTATCCATAATGTAACAGTAACAGACAGTAATGTAAGATGTGCCCTGTTCCATTTTTCTACCTTTCTTGCGTTCTCTCCCACACATCCACATACACAATCACACACACTGACATCTTGCATGGCATGCAGTCTGCTCTCCACTTTGGGAGCTGATGCAGAGACTCGGGGAAGCATCTTTCCAGTAAGAGCCCAGGACATGTGGGCTGCACCATCCAACCAATGTGTCGTTTGTTCTCACTAAGGTCACAGCAAATTACGTCGTAGTACTCCTTTCGCTGAGAAGCACCCAATTTGAATTGATGACATTCAGTTTTAATGAATGCATTGTCACTTACGTGTGAAACTTAAACATCTTCTTATGCACAGATTTAGTTTTTCTCCTGGAAACTAAGGCATCTTTGTGTCTGTAGTTTCAGTTCAGTTTTGGGAACAAGATTAACTTAAAGCAGAACAAGACAGCACTGGTACAGGGTAGGATTATTTCTGAAGTAAACCTTTAAAGTTTATTCTCAGAGTTGCATCTTTGTTTTTACCTTTTTTTAATGATTTTTTTCTAATTTTCAGAATCAAAAATGTTATGTATGAAGACATTTAATTCACAGCCAATTAGTTATCTTGTATCATGATGATATTATAGCTTTGCTAATTTTGAGTTGACAAAGCCCACAATTTTGGGTGGATCATGAATAATCTCATTGTTATTGAGGACCACACAGAAATCTGTAATTTTAGAAGCAGCAGTCAGTCTGGGGAGAAAACACACGCCCCTTACAGAGCTACACCAACTAAGCCTGTCCTGTGATTTCATGCAGGATTTGGGGAGCATTACGATGAGTCACAGGAGATGTGAGCAAGCAGTCAAAGTAGAACATTCATAAATAAATTGAATGTAACTCACAAACCATCCGCCAAAGCCGTCTACAGCTGAACAGTGCAGAGTAATTGGCTGAATTGAGGGGCGGTGACAACGAATTCATTATGACATTTATTTGTTTCATGAAATGACTTCAAAATTTAGTAGGCCTAAATAATGAAATTGCAAAAATAAGAATGATTAATTAACATTTTATAACAATGAACTTAATAATGATTTGATACATAATTGGTTCATTTCTATATTTTACTCATAATTTATTGTTTATTGAGGAAAAATAAATATGATTCACTTCATACAAAAATGGTAAATGTATTTTTAAATAGAAAAACCTGAAATGAATTGTTCAGTTGTAGAAGAATAGATGTGATTTATTTATGTATTTTTTGTATTATTTCTCCAAAGATATTTTTGGTTTAATGTTAATTACAATTTGGTGACCAAATCCAAATATGCATTTACCATTTTCTGTGAAACTCATCACATATTGTGCTTCAGTCCTGGTACAAGTCCTGAGATTCAAGACAGTGTTGAGCTTCAGTGCATTTAGCCCCTCAGGACTCAGAGATATCCGCTAATCTCTTATTGTCTAGCTCTGAGCAGGTTGCACCAGACCCGGACCCTGCCATGGATTTCTTTTCCCACACTTGTAGTTCAGATGGCACCGCTAAGTGTCTGGGCTTCACTTGCATTCTGCAGGACAGTTCGATGAGGCCAGAGGGCTCACTGCAGCTCAACGCCTCATCTTGGCAGTGTTGGCTTCATCCAGAAAGCCACGGGACAAGAGGATTTAATACAGAGCTGTGATGCTCCTCTCCAGAGGGGATTACTGGAGCAGTGCTGTGGGAAATGGACCCCCAGCACAGCTACAGCTGCGGCTGCCCCACACGCACACACTTTACAGTACACTCATGCAGAAGAGCATGGTATTTTTACCCTCTCACATTCACACAGCTCTCCTGCTAACTTGGCCATTGTCCATTCACCCATGCTCTCTCTAACACACATACGCCCACAAACAGTAACACACCGCACATGAGGTTGCTTTTATGCTTCGTAGCGAGTACATATTCCTCATTCTCTGTCTCTGTTAAATCATGCATTCTCCCTTTATATGTTGCCCTATCTCATTTTTCAAACCATCACACACAATCATAACCACTTTACACTCAGTGACCAGAAAAATGCAAAGTCCTGTAAAATGTAATTTAATCCAGTACAGTTGCTGTGTAGTGAATGCTACGTATTTGAACCGTGTACTGTTGACATTGTTTAGTGTTCACTCGGTTCCACTAGTTCAAGGTGATTTTTGAGGCGATGTTTGTTGGTGTTTTTTCTTGGCTTTTATCATATTGATAGGTGTTTTTGCAGTCCCTTCCTACTATGGATAAAATGCCAGTCTAAGTGTCAAAAAGAGAATGTTTGTATAGAGCTGTTTTGTAAGATTGTTTGCATAGTACAGATGTTTATATTCTTATGTCCCATAGGATATATTCTGACATTTTACTAATTTTAGCTGTATTGTGAGGTCCAATTTCAGTGTTTATTATTTGCCAGATAAGTCAAAACATGTGGTCTATGTGTGAATCTAGAAGTGGCAGTTTCATGGCACAGTGGGATTTTTTTCCTTCTACGGAACATATTTTGGGACCTTGCCAGTGGGAGGAGAAGTGCAGTAGGGGGAGTGTCACTGGCAATTGGGCAGCACACTACAATTTTGGACTCAACATTGACAGCATTTTGTGACATCCGCCTGCTCAAAGTAGGTGAACCCTGCACTGCACCCGGCGCCCCCTTTAAGATCCCTCCAAAATCACATCTCTGTTTTTAAAGTCATGTGTTACTTGTATTTTCACTTCTACCTGTACCAAATTACAATTCTAATTATTTCAGTGATGAAGGCAGAGCAGTGCTTACCAGCATCTGTCATCGACAACAACTAGCATGCTGTGGCTAATTAACTGAAATACTTTCCCTCTCAGTTAATTATCTCCTTGGCAGGCTATGCTTTACAGAAAGTTTTCCATCTGCAGTTCTTAATGTGAGTGATGTGCATTGTCAAATTGCAATTAGCTACTTTGATCAGATTTTGCACAAACTCCAGGCTGTTGCAAAGTAATAACCACACAAACCTCCAGGCTCTTGTTGACATCAAACTGTCCAGTTATATATTGGTGTTTAACACAGCTTCCTAGTTACTGTACTGCTTTAACCTCAAGCAACCCCCAAAAATATGCAACTCTTTAAATAAGCCAGCGACCGGTACACTCAGGCAGTTCGGGTAGCTAAGGCTCGCTTCTTCAAATTGAAATTTGGCTCTTGTAGTACCAACTCAAAAAAGTTCTGGGACACTGTTAAAACTATGGAAAACAAGAACACCTCCTCCCAACTGCCCACGGCTTTGAAATCACTACCAACAAGCTAACGGTATTAGAAAACTTCAATAAACCCTTCATTGAAGCTGGTCATGCTTTCCATCAGGCAGCCGGACCGCCAGTAAACTGTCCCACAACCCCCGCAGCTTCACGTCCACACCCCCCATTACGCTTCTCTCTTACCCCTATCCTGACAGCTGACGTGTTGAGGGAGCTGCAAAATCTGGAACCTTACAAATCAGCTGGGCTAGACAATCTGGACCCATATTTCTTAAAATGATCTGCAAGTATTATCGCTTCCTCAATCACCAACCTGTTTAACCTGTCTCTCGCATCTTCAGAAATTCCTGGAGATTGGAAATCAGCCGCGGTCATCCCTCTCTTCAAATGGGGAGACACACTCGACCCAAACTGCTATAGACCCGTATCTATCTTGCCCTGTCTCTCGAAAGTCTTCGAAAGCTTAGTCAATAAACAGATCACCAACCATCTTGAATCCCATCGTGTCCTTTCCGCTATGCAATCTGGCTTCCGTGCTGGTCACGGCTGCACCACAGCCACCCTCAAGGTCATAAACGACATCACAGTCGGCATTGACAAAAAGCATTACTGTGCAGCCGTTTACATTGATCTGACCAAGGCATTTGACTCTGTTAACCATCATATTCTCATTGACAGACTCAACAATCTTGGGTTTTCTACTTTTCTGATAGGGTCCAGTAGGGGTGGGCGATATGGACAAAAAAAAATATCTCGATATTTTTGGCGATTTTGACGATAACGATAATTAGACGATATCCTTTAAAAATGTGTTTTTAAAAGTCAGAGTTACTTAATTACTGATGATAATAATGGGCACAATGTTGAATGAAAACTGTTCTTATTTATTTTCTTTAAAATGTAAGTATTCAAGTAAAAACAATTCAAAGACATACAAAATACTAATACTATACTAATACTAATTGAACTAGTGTAGGAACATTGAACTCTGAGTACACATTCAGTTGTACACCTCTGTGGAATGTAAATTGTGCAGCATACAAGCAAGATGAAATCATAACAATAAACAAAGGGCTCTGTTCTGTAACATATTGCACACAACCAGGTCATTATTGGAAGCAGTCTTGGAGCTGGGATAGGGCAGTGTCAGGCCAGGTTTTGATAGTCCTTCTACTTGGCTGTATAGTCCTTCTGACCAGGATGTATGCTGGGATCAGGAGTATTTGGATGTATGCTGGGATCAGGAGTAGTTAGATGTGACCTGACTGGCCCAGGTCGGGGAGAGGCGTAGTTCTGTATGCTTTCTTGATGTTAGAGTATACATGGTCTAGTGTGTTCTTCCCTCTAGTAACACAATCTACATGCTGGAAAAAAGCTGGGGAGTACAGACTTTAAAGACGCCTTGTTTAAGTCCCCCGTGCTGCAGTTTGTTCACTATGGTTAGCAGTGAGCCAAACTTGTGCTAACGTTAGCATGTGGACGGCAGTGTGCTGTTTTCGTGGTAAATAAAATGGCCTGTATATTACCGACAGGGCTTCCAGGTCAGGTGAGCAGTGGTGGGCAACAATCCTGCAGTAGGTACGCCATTCATTATGCACAAAAATGCAGTCCTCCGCCTCTGGTCTTGCCGGAGTTCTTGTCTCGATCCTGCCGGTAGCTAGCTCGGCATGCTAGCTGCCGACAACAATCCAGGAGCGCCCGGTCTGGCCATCTCCTCCGGGATGTTATGAGCCACCTTGAAGGCTCTTGTAACAGCTGTGTTGTATCGTAGTCCTGCATTGATTAGTTCAGTGTGGGTGTACTTGTATAAATATTAGTGTTAATTTTGTCACCTATTTTTAATTTAGTCTTAGTCTTAGTCTTGTGCCAAAATAATTTGTCGACTAAAAGTCTTGTCATTTTAGTCTAGTTTTAGTCAAAAGAGAACTCAAGGTATCTTAGTCAAGTTTAAGTCGACTAAAAGTCTTGCCATTTTAGTCAAGTTTTAGTCAAAACATTTTAGTCTTTTTTTAAATAAATTATTTCTGATAACCATTTCAGTCAAATAGTTATAAAAATAAATAAATTATATAAAGTTATATAAATATTGAGCCTCTTCCTTATTTCACCAGTAAACGACAAGAACAACCACTGCATGGGAAAAGGATATTTTAGTATTTCAAGTGAACGCAACATATGTGTTGTTTTTCAGACAATGGCAGCTGCAGACTGTCGTACGTCTCAGTGTTGGAATCCTACACAGTGAAATAGAGACAATCCTTTACACCGTTTAGCGGTCAGCATTGTAACCGTGTTTACTCCAACTGCTAGCTAACGGTAGGCTAACGTTACCTGCTGCCAAGTGTAGTATTAACTAGCTAATGGTATGCTAACGTTACCTGCTGCCAAGTGTAGCGTTAACTAGCTAACGGTATGCTAACGTTACCTGCTGTCAAGTGTAGTGTTAACTAGCGCCCCGTGCAGCGATGTTTCGGTTGACTCTAATGTCCGTTTAGGAGCATCAGAGAGAAGCGCAGGCATTTAAGTGTCACCAAAATCTGCGTTGCTATTCGGTCCGGTAGATAACGGTGGTTAGGGCACCTGTCGGTGCCGTAGCACCGGGTCTCGGTTACAGCTGAATATTCTATTCTATTCATGATGAAAAAGTAGAGACGATTGTAGACGAAAATGAAGAGATTCTTGGGCCGACACTTTTCTCCCTTTACGTCAATGACGTAGCTCTTGCTGCCGGGCCCTCACAAATCCACCTATATGCTGACGACACCATCCTGTACACATCCGGCCCCTCATTAGCTAATGTGCTATCAGACCTTCAGGAGAGCTTCTACGCTATTCAGCACTCCTTCCGAAACCTCCAATTACTTCTAAACTCCAGCAAAACCAAGTTCATGCTTTTCAATTGATCACTGCCTACCCCGGCCCATCCGATCAGCATCACAACGCTCGATGGGCTGGAATTAGAAAATGTGACAGAGTACAAATACCTAGGTGTCTGGTTAGACAGCTCCCTCTCCTTCCAGCAACACATAAAACACCTTCAATCTAAAGTTAAGTCCAGGATCGGTTTTCTGTTCCGCAACAGGACCTCCTTCACTCACGCTGCCAAACTCACTTTGGTGAAAATGACAATCTTACCAATTCTTGATTTCAGTGATGTTATTTACAGAACTGCCTCAAACTCTCTCCTGAAAACATTGGATGTTCTATATCACAGTGCCATACGTTTTGTGACCAGAGCCCCATATAATACCCACCACTGCAAACTCTATGCTTTAATTGGCTGGCCCTCGTTACACACTCAACGCCTAACCCACTGGTGCCAACTCATTTACAAGTCTGTGCTAGGCAAAGCCCCGCTGTACCTTCGCTCACTGGTCACTATAGCTTTACCCACCCGCAGCCTTCACTCAAGCAGTTACATCTCCTTGGTCACTCCAAAAGCTCACACCTTCTTTGCCCTCCACTCTTTCCAGTTCTCAGCTGCAAATGACTAGCCTGGGTAAACCCTGATGAACTTCCGGCAAATTGCTCTGCAGTTACAGCTGAGAAGGGTCTGGTGTCAACCAGGCTAGCAAATGACTGGAATGAACTACAAAAAACTGAAACTCAAAAGCCTTATCCCACTAACTGCCTTCAAAGCACGTCTTGCTCCATTATCTCTGTCATGCTCCATTGCATTGTTGCACAGATGCACATCCACACCTGCATTGCTATCATATTTGTTTTCGCTATTTTCCACTATTCACTTGCCCTAGTATGCTCAACCGTTATTTCTTTCCACCTTTGTTTCCACACAATTTTTCTACTGATCTACTTCGCTATATAGTCCACAATCTGCACTAACTCTATATTGACTATATTGACTCTTAACTACATTTCAGCATTTATATGGTCTGTCTGTTGTATACTGTTATTACTGATCTCCATTACTACCTAGACCACACTTTGCACTAACTGTACTCTGACTCTTTACTACATCTCAGCATTTATACAGACTGTCTATTCTTGCATATTGTATTATTACTAATCTACATCACTACCTAGACCACCATTTGCACTAACTGTATATTATCTCTTCTCTACATTCAGCATTTATATAGACTGATTATTGCTTACTGTGTTATTACTGATCTACATCACTTTATAGACCGCAACTTGCACTAACTGTATATTGACTCTTCACTACACTTCAGCATTTATCTAGACTGTCTATTCATATACATTGTGTCATAACTGATCTACTTCACTAACTAGACCACTAGACTAAATGTTTATTGACTCTTTACACCATCGACTCGTTACACCATCTCAGTAGTGATATAGACTCTCTGTTCATGTGTATTGCATATCGACATACTTACACCTCACTACGTACCGGCATTTGTAATGCCCACTTATTCTGCACTTTATGTAGCATATTGTATTCTGTATTCTTGTACTGTATTGAATGTGAAACTATTTGTTGTTTTGCACGCCTATGCTTTTCTTGGCCAGGTCGCCGTTGCAAATGAGAACCTGTTCTCGACGGCCTACCTGGTTAAATAAAGGTTAAATAAAAATAAATAAACTGTAACACAGTAAAAATTATGTTTTAGAACACAATCAAGGGTCCATCTCATGTTTCAAGTTGTTGTCAAGTTTTATAATATTTAACCAAGACTATTATGTTCCCATAACCTGAGCCTTCAGTATGAATGCATATAAGTTGATTTTGAATGTATCATCAAAAATATTTGCCGGTGATTAATGTTAATAGGTTTTGTTAGTATGTTGATACGAGCACTGATTTTAAATCAGATGTCATGATTGTTACTAGGCCAGGCCAACACATCCTGGCTAATTGACAGAATCATTTTTAATGATTCTCCCACACACAGCTCAGTGTAATCATACCCACATATAAACACATACAAAAACAAACAGGGCTTCCCATGTTTTTGATTAAAGCAGACATTACCCCATAATGTACTGTAGGTTCTTGCTGTGTGTGTGACTAAAGTTCAGGAACATGTAAATACAAAACCCACACACACCAACAGTTAATAGACTATATACACTAATTATGAGATTTCTGGAGATAAGTTGGATGAAGAATTGGAGGGGGGTGGGGGGGTGGTAGAAAAAAGTGTATTGTGTGATAGAATTGAGAGCATGTCTGTGTAGATGAGCTGGAAATTGGTTTCTGAGAAAGACGTGTGTGATGCAAACACAGAAATGGAGGGCAGAAGATGAGATGAAAGCTAAAAAGAAAAGACATGAGGGAATTTATATAAACACATGGCACACTAACACAAACATACGTCAAAGTCACCTAACCCCCTGTCCATATAAATACACACATACATGCAATATATAGCATTTTTACAGATGTTAGTACATTCATATAAATATATATAAATATTTATACATTACTCTCCCATGCTGCCTTGCTCTCATGAATAAAACACTGGCATGTATACACACAAATATAGTCTTTTCACCTGCATTGTGTGTATGTAAGCACACACACACACACACACACACACACACACACACACACACACACACACACACACACACACACTGTGCGCAGCATTAAGTGCTGCTCCAATAGATTACAGAAAAGTTGTAATGCTACAAAATAAAAAAAATAAAACTCTTGAGTTCACGTTTTGCTTAGAAAGTGTATTGTGCTTTACTTCACTTAGCATACAGTATCTGCAAGGAAATAAAAAGCCTTAAAGTCCTACTCTTGTTGGAAAAGGTACTTTAAGTTTAAATTACAGATAGAGAAATCTATAGTAAAACTGGTACAGCTGTTTTAACAGAGCCTCTGGGTTTACCTCCACTACATTACCATCTCTTGTCTGCTGTTTTGTTGCAGAGATTTGTTTGCTGACACGAGGCAGAAGGACAGCCAGTGTCCGGGCAGACACATACTGTCGCCTGTACTCACTGTCTGTGGACAACTTCAATGAGGTGCTGGAGGAGTATCCTATGATGAGAAGAGCCTTTGAGACTGTTGCCGTGGACCGGCTGGACCGTATTGGTAAGAAAAATAAAATTCAAACAACAATTTCAGAGGGAAATCATTAAGATTTCTTTTTACTACGACAATTTCAGAGGGAAATATTTAAGATTTATTTTTACTGTAAACAAGATGACACCAAATGCATTTTGCAAACTTTCATCCGGACCAAGTGTTAACCTCCGGTGCTGAAAAATTATGCCCAATGCGGAAGTGTGTGGATTTTTTATATAATGGAAACCTTAACAACCCTACAATGTGTATTTTTAACATTTGCAAATAAAGCTAATGTTTAATTTTGTCTTACCCAGTCACCATAGTAATGAGTAGACTGCATTACTATGTTAGGAGAAGATGTTATCTCTTCAGCATGCCACACTGACACTTTTAGGAACAAGAACAAGATTTCAAACCAGAGCCAAATCTTTTAGACATAACGCTACGACTGTAAAAAATGTCCACACTGATGCTCATTCAAATGACTGAAAGTACTTTGAAAGTCATCTGCATATAAACATGTGGATAGAGCTGTAGTTTTGAAGTCCCTGCGTGACTTCTTTTACGCATATAATTGATATTCTTTCCATATCCATCGCTGTTCCCAGGCTCACCCTGAGTAGATGAAAAATTCACAATGAAAAGCACGCCTGTATCATCACTCAGCCATAGCAGCATGCTCTGTTTTATCCTCAGCTATGTTTAGAATGGAAGATAGAGAAATTGCTTCAGGGGGTCTCTTTGTAGAAAATGGCTGCTTTGAAAAGATGTGGTGGACTGATAGTGATGTTTCTATGAGATGGTCTCCTGCGTATGTCCTTTCTCCTGAGCTTGATGCTCATGTACACGCTTCTTCCCTAATTAAGTCACTCACACAGCAATGATCCACAAATGAATTACTGTCTTGATGGACTTTGCGCTATCTGATTGGAGGTGTGCAGGTGATAAAGGGTCAGGTGGTGCCAGGGTCACGCGCTGCATCTCTACTAATCTGCCACCAGTCATACCAGAAAATGGAGGGATCGATCTGGGCCTAATTGCATTTACAGTATCTTTGGATTTCACAGCCTTTTGTTAGCACCAAATTGAAAATGGCAGTCATGTGAATTAACCCTGTCATCGCTATTACAACCATTCAGCAATGACTTATGGACTTTGCGGTCAGAGTTGCACACATTTCTCTCGTAGGTTGAGTCAGCAGTTAGTGTGCCTGTCATAGTGACGTAACTCCAACTTGTCTCTTTGACCTTGTGCTCAGCTCACATGGACTTCAGAGTACATGTGCCCATAGGGTGGAAAGTAAAGGAAAACAACTAGGAGCAACACAAATCTCAAATCCCTCATTTTGTTATTGCGTTTTTTTTGTGTGTGTCATGACGTGGCTTATCCCACAGAAGATGTAGTGTTTTAGAATAATAAGATTTCAAGTTTATAACCTGATTTTTAATGTGCTTCCCTTTGATATTACCAGCCAAAAGAGATAGATGTAGGCTTGACCCATTATCTTAGTGCAGATAACACTCTATCACAGGCTGAACCTGCACCTTCTGGTACAATGTTTGCTTTATGTTTTGTCCCTGTTACTTCGGGAATCACAGTAAAAGCTAGTCAAACATACACCGCCTACACCTTAGGCTGTCATCCTGAGCTTCTGTCACCTGGTAGTTATATGTCCCAGCTATCTTTTGTTGTTTCTCTAATTCTGTGCTCTTTTATGTTTTGTCGTTCTCCTTCTGCTCCAGCCCCTGTCTCTTTCTTAAATCTCTTTTCCTCCCTTTATCCCACTTGTGATTTTCAGGTACACATTTTTTGTCTTTATTTTCTCCCTTCCTGTGCCAGCTTCTTCTATTGGAAAGGGATGTTGGAAAATAGGGTGGTTACTTGAGTACACCCAAATGTCAACCTGGTTCTAACGGCCTACTGTATGCTAATTCTCCTTTTATCTCTTTCTTCTCTCACCTGTCGCTTACTATGTGTCTGTGTCTCTGTTTGTGTGTGCTTTTACAGGCAAGAAAAACTCCATCCTGCAGCACAAGGTACAACACGACCTCAGCTCTGGTGAACTCAACTACCAGGAGAATGAGATCATCCAGCAGATTGTGCAGCATGACAGGGACATGGCCCACTGTGCCCACCTCTTGCAGAACGCCCCACTCCAGACTCCTCCTTCACCTACCCCTGTCATCTGGGCCCCTCTCATCCAGGCCCCTCTACAGGCAGCAGCCACCACCACCTCAGTAGCCATTGCCCTGACACACCATCCACACCTTCCACAAACTCTTTTCAGGCCTCCGGTTTCTGTTCTGGGGTCTCTAAAGGACCCTCCCAGCCGGCTTAAGAAGTTCCACACAATTGTTCCTCCATCCACAGCACCTGGCTCTGCTGGGGACTCTCCCTCTAGCACACCCTCTAAACTGCGCACTGGCATTGACATGCCATTGCTGGCCTCTTTTCGGGCCCTGCACATGACGTCAGGTACAGGGGCAACTGGCTCTAGCCAACAGGCCTCAGGTAGCAGAGGCCAGCGTGGACCTAGTGGGGCTGGCTCTGGGTCAAGCGGAGGAGCGGCCTCTGCCTTTCCCTTTGGACCATACTCTTCCTCTGGTTCACCCTCATCTAGTACGGCCCAGCTACACCCACAGCCACAGCATCAACAGCCATTTCGCTCCAGCACCCCACCTCCCTCAAACCTCTTCCACCAAGGATCTACAGGTGGAAGCACAGGGTCAGGAATAAGTGGAGGGGCAGTTGGAGCCTGTGGTGGTGCTACAGGGTGGTCTTCAGCTGGAGCGGTCGGAGGGTCTGTGGAAGGAGCTACAGGAGGAGACACTGCTTGGGCTGGAGAGGACTTTACAACTGGAACGACAGGGCCACTGCCTGGGGGGCATTTTGGGTTGGGAGGAGCTACTGGTGGATCAGTAGTAGAGAGTTCAGTAGAATCCTTGGGAGGGATATCTGAAGGATCAGTCGTTACTGCTTGTAGCACGTTAGCAGGTGGGGCATCAGGTGGAGCTACAGGGGGCATTACCTGCGGGTCAATAGGAGATGCAGCCAGGAGATCAATGGGAGGGACTTCTATAGGATCAATGGGAAGAGTCTCTGGGGGATCAGTGGGTGGGGCTTCTGGAGAATCGCTGGTAGTAACGACTACTGGAGGATCGTTATGGAGGGCTTCAGGTGGATCAATGGGAGTGGTTACCGGGGGGTTGACAGTAGGGGCCTCTGGGGGACCACATGGAGGGGTTTCTGGTGATTCTTTGATAGGGAATCCTGGATTGTTGGGAAGGGTTTCTGGTGGAGCCACAACTAGCCATATAGGAGGAGGTTTGAGTGGGCCAGGGGGAGGGGTGATTGGAGGACATATTGGCAGAGCATCAGGAGGGGCAGTTGGGAGCCATTTAGGAGGGTCTACAGCTTGTCCTGAAGAAGGATCTTCTGCTGGAATTACAGCTGGACTTCTTAGTTCCTCCCGTTGTCAGAGTCCTATATCTACCGTCTCATCCAGCCCTATGCCTGGTCAGTTTCTGCATAGCCAGCCACCTCCCAAGCCTCCTCAGGTGGCTCCTTTGCAGCAGTTTGCCGGGGGAGGCAGGACTACCAGTGGCTTAAACCTCTTCCATTCCCCTCCACATGGCTCCCCATCCTCTAGCAGAGGACAGCACAGCCAGCAGCCTGCTGAGGGCTCCCCATCTTCCCTCAGCCATTTTAGCCTAGCAGGCCTCCAGTCTAGCTTACTGCCTCACCAGATGTCCCTGGAGAGATCTGCCCTGGCCTCCCTGGCCCAGTACGGTTCAGCAAACGCCTCCCCCTGCCTTACCCCGGTGGCTCCCAGCCCTACTGTTCAAAGCCCAGTGGCAGGCAGGACTTTCCTCTACAGCAACCCATCGAGTGCCACAGGATCCCACAGTTCTCTGCTCATGCCTCAGTCTTCTCTCCCTTCACAGCCTCACAGCCAGCCACACACAACAGGAAGAGATTCTCCGCTGGGCCGCTTTTCTGAGGACCTAAAGCTTTTATCCAGCTCCCACTCATCTCTGCCCCAGGAAGTGGCCCAGGCCTTAGGCCACCATACTGCTCGCTCCTCTGTTGAACCAGGATATTACCCCTCACCCTTTTCCTCACCCACTCTTGCCCCCAAAGTCTGTAGCTCAGTGCCAGGGCGAATGACTCCTCCAATTCACATATCTCCGGGGCACCCTCACCAGACTCAGTCCCCTGTAGCCGCCCCGGCCTTGCCTCTAAGGAGGGCCTCTGCTGCCTACTCATCAGATCTAGAACCTCAAACTGTCCGCTCTAAACTCCCTTCCAATTTGTAGGGATTGATCACACCCTCCTGTGCTCCTCCAAACTGAAACACACTCAAACTATCTCCATGTGTGGCATTCTTTTCTTTTGATCCTCAGCCTTCACTGTGTTCAACCTCTCATTTTACCAAGATCTTAAACATTACTGTGATTTAAAAGACACTTTACCGAGTAACTCAGAGCTCTAGAATACTCTATATTTGTTTTATGCTTTTTCCTCTTTTTTATTCATACATACTGTATATAGATAGAGATATATTTAAATGATAAGTTAATCAAGGGAATAGGAGGGTGTGAAAAAAGATTTTAATTTAAAGGACAATGGTTTTCTTTATTTCTATAACTATGCTAAATTCATCTGGTGATGTTTGGGGAGACAATTCATTGGACTACAAAATAATACTCTTTTTCTGCAGGAACCTATGCACTAATACCTGCATGTGTATAGATGCTTTTTGTGTGTTAAAAAAAATGATCTACATTTTTAGCTAAACAATATGCTTCGAGACAGACTGACCCTTGTACCATTTCATACCGGATCACATATTGTTGATCCCTAAATGTATCTATTAGATTGTACTTATTTATCCTCTGTATAAACTTTTCAAAATCTAATGAGAAATAGAAAAGAGATTTTAGGAAACCAAAAAAACTTTTCCTGTATGGTAATGATTCACTTCCTCTTGACCCGTCAATCCTAATTTTATACCATTTTATCGTAATAATACTGTCTTTTGAAGAAGGGGAGAGGGCTTCAGCAAACTACCCTCCCTCTCAGTATCGAAACATAACAGTATGTAAGCGACTGGCTTTCTGCAGGTCCTCAACCATGTCCTAACAAGCTCACTTTGTCTTCCAAGCTCATGCCGCTAATGTTTGTAGAAAGCATGTGTTGTTTTTCTTCCTGACTGTGTGCAACTGTTAATGCGTGAGTGTTTGTGAGAATAAGCGTTTGATTCAGTGGAACAGTCGGATGCAAGGAAATATTTTTTCCCTGGACTGATCAAACGGATGTTTGCCTTTTTCACACAAAAACTAGGACTTCCATTAACCACAGCTTGTGTGTTGCATTGTGTAGAACTCAAAACCTTTCATAAATAGTCAAATATAAAATAGCCCCAAAACTAGACTTTCGGTTATTGAGCAAATGCAGTACATACAGTACACAAGCTGAAATATCCCAAAAGTGCTGGAAACGGAAATATGCCACTTGATATTTGATTTGTGCATTACTTCTTCTACTGTAGCTGCTATGTGATCAACATAGACATGTTTCCTCATTGAAGGCCAGTGCTGAGTTTGAGATGTTGAATGTATGTAGATTTTGTGTTGCTAAAAGTAAGTACTGTAGCTATGGTGGATGCACTGAAGGCACGGTGCCCCCAGGGCTTAAGAGACTGTTCCATAACTAAAAAGGTCATTGGTTAAATATCTTTGACAGAATTTTTATCAGCAGCCATTTCTCCTGCCAAAGTGTCCTTTAGCAAGACACAGAACCGACTCAATTGTTGTGAGGCAACCTGGATATATGACTCTGAGTAAGTTGCCTAAAACAGCCCACTCTTTATTGCATGTTCTCCATAAAGTATTGCCATACTGCTGTGCTGCTTCTGTAACTTGAAATTGCTTACATGAAGGTGCAGGGAGGACTCAATTTTGTCAACATTATGGAAAGATTTGGATTTCAGTTGTGATTGCGTTGATGCAGGTATATCTAAATTAATATAATATACACTATGGAGCAAATCTAGATGTAGCTGTTTGCAGTCAAAAAGACTGAAGAAAGATAGTAAAAGGTCCATCATATTTGTGTATTCATTCAGGATCTGGTGGCACTGTCAGAGAGCCTCACAGTGGTCAAGAAAACGGAATACACAGTGGAGGAAGGTATCACTAAACTCCCAAAGGAGAGGAGCAGTGATGTGCTTCTACATGTTTGTCTATAGCTCATCACCAAGACAGACCCAGGTTCCACTCAGACAGCTGAGTCCCTAACTCAGTCACAGCACTCAGCCACAGCAACCTAATTTAACAAGACATGTCTATAATCCCTTGACCCTCGCAGGCTATCATGGACTCACACACAGAGGTGCACGGTGACCACGTTCTCTGCTCATTACAGTTCCCAGAAGTCCTTTTAATAAGGTATTGAAGTACACATGACATGACACACAGATGCACATTCACAGACATTTCCTTATTGCAGTCAGACCCACCAGGCCAGTTTATATACCAAGCAGTTTTTAACCGCTTTTATGATTAGTGATTTAATGTATGTTTTTTGTTCGTTTTTGTTGAAGACATGAATACATGCACTGCACCCTTTTGAAGACTTAGACACATACATTATTTATCTTCATCTATTTTAAATAACTGTTTAGTCTTCGATTACAAGCAACTTGCTCTAAGTGGAAATTATTACACTGCACATGTGCATCACTATATTCATTAACTGCTTCATAAGGTATTGGGGCGATTTTATCATTAAAATAACAACATTCTATCATCAACCTAAAGGGAAGGTCTATCTGGAAAGCTGCAACTGTGTTTTAAGCAACACTGTTGATGATGTGTTACATTTTGGGAAGAATGGTGTTGTTTGATGATGTATTTTCTTAGTTTTGTTTGGATAACTGGCCAAATGTAGACATTATTACATGATTTCAAGATCATGCTCAGTCAACAGCTGAACATTATTTATGTTACTGGTCATGTGACATGTAGATTATAAATAACTGACATAGGATTAGATGGGGCAGAGTCAGGGGAAGTGGACGCAACAAGAACTCTTTAAATTAGCTTATCATTGCAGAATGACTCTTGAATTAGATAACATGAAGTGACATCAATAATGAATAATAGCTTTCATCTGGATACGCGACCTTTGCATGGTTTTCTTAGCAGATGGCGCAGCGTTTTGTTCACCTCTCCCACATTCCAATCTCCAACACCTGTTTTACATCTGCAGCAAACAGCTATCTGAAATGCGCTGAAACATTGACATTGGCCTTGCCCCTCATGGTAGGAAGACTCTTTAGACCACCATCCAGAGCGGCTAAGGGGTGGGAGGTACAGAGCTCTGCGACAGAAAGTAAACACATAGAACTATTTCATATCTGGAATACTGATTGTCTGCACACAGTGTAGGCGTTAAAACCTTGGTCTTCATGTACCTGCTAGCATTGCACTGCAAATAGGCAAACAGACTGCTGTGCCTCGCACATCAGGAAAAAGTCCCCTTTTTTCCTCACAATATGACCTTATTAAGGCGTGGAGTTGGAGAACCGTTTGAAGCCAGTCTGTAAGACAAAGGTGTGGATGTGAGGAGACATTGATGCACTGAGGGAATGATGTAGTCAGACTAGCCATGGGGAAGACAGGTAGACAGACACCCTATGGGGTATTCATTCTGATGGGGTACCTGTTTCTTGGGGGACTTGTGGCACGTCGCCCCCCTTCCCGTGATTAGTTGGCCTTAGTCTGGTCTATTAACACATATAAGTGGTTTAGGGGAGGGTTGGGTGTATCAGCTGAATCTGTCACTGTCAGTTAGAGAGCTGACACAATCTGCATGATGTCCTGTCTGTTTCATCTCGGCCAACATCTTTGCAAAATCTCCTGTGTCGGACTTTTTTTATCCGAGAAAACTTCCGACGTTTATGAAATTAACAAAAGCCATTATTGATTGATGACCATGCAGCTTTAAAATTGTATCATGTAAATGAAAAGGTGTTTCATAATAACTTTCTCAACTCACAGAAGACCATGTAACCCGAGTAAAGAAATGAAAATATCTGAAATTGGAGTAACAAGATTTTGTACCTGACAGCAATGTTTATTCTTCAAGGGGATTTGCTATTTCCATCCTCCCAGACTATTTGCTGCAGTCTCATGTGTAACGTAATGTAGTAGAGACAGTATTTTTTTAGAGGAATCAGCTGGGAATTAGATAAGGAGGCTTTGAATCGTTATGTCTTTTGTGAGAAGCGAATAAAGAAAAACAACTGTGACTCACTCGCTCATGCGGGGAACTATTTTCATGATGTCTCTCCGTGTCACCCATCTCAACATGGGAAGAAATCAGCTGTATGACAGCGATAGAGGAAATAGCAATGAAGGGCAGTTAAAGGATCACAACAGCTGCCAGCGTTCTGTCCAAACGCTCCAAGCTGTTCAGAAATCACCTCAGAGGAAATACTGGAAGAGCACCTAACATGTCTGTGTTTTTTTTTTTTATCCTGTTAGGCATTATTGTTTCATTTTAATATATTGCATTGGTGTGAATAGGTTGCTCTATTTTAACTGAATCTAATCTAGGTCAGGGCTACTTAGTCTTGAGAATGAGACTGTGTATTTTGGGGTAAGAAAAAAAATTATATATATATATAATCATGTTTGACAGAAGTAATTCATCTTTTCTTCTACCTGAGGCCAGACCTGGCTCTGGACCTGCTGCTGGACATAGTTGGATGTGTTGTGAATCAGCCAGCAGGTTTGTAAATTGCTTCAGTCCCAACATCGCAGACTTTTGCTGGAGCTCCACGTGGCACCTGTACCATTTCCAAAATCCTGGTTGCTTCTGTAAAGCAGCATTCTCAGATTCTGTTTGGTGCACTTCCAATTTCACTGCCTAATCTTAGCCTCCCTCTCTCTTTGTGTTGCCCTACTCGCCCATAAATATGGGTTGGTGAATCAGTGATGCACACTAATGAAATCATTTGCTGTGATTGAGGATTATATGTAGCAGCAGCGGAATCAAACCTGCAATTTCTCTGGGGAGAAAAAGGCACGTGTGTTTTTCTGAGGCCCTCGTTATTCATTCATGACCATAAATCCCTCCTACCCTTCCACAAACGCTCAATTTATTTCGTACACAAGCACCAGAATCAGGTGTTCCATATGACAATGTACCTCAGAGCGATTGGATATGATATGAAGATTGCTATATGTGGCGAAAAGTTGTTTATTTTAGCGTGACTGACCTCTTTTGCTGCCGCTCCAGTGAGATGGAATAACACAACAGTAATGTTATTTTGACCACAAAGTGAGCTGTTGGGCAGTGTTACCTGGATATGACCCATATTAGGAATAATATCCGACAGTGGGAAGCATATAAATTCAAACTAAGACTGTATAATCTAAAGATCCTGGCAGGAGTCTGGCATGGTTCTGTAAACTAACAAATATACAAATTAGATGCTTAGATTTGGTTCTGAAAATACATGGTTTTAATATGTTTCTCTACTGGTTGCAGCTGATCAGAAATCCTGTGTAGAAGCCTTAGGTGAGGCTGCTCTTCACTGGATTAGTCTGAGGGGGAACAGAAAGGGCACGTTCATACTACATTTGGAGAGATGAGGGTTTACATAAAAAAGACTGCTTCTCAAAGCTTTCCTTCATCTGCTAAAGTATGTACTATAATAAAACTTAATCTGATGTTGGGAAAATAATGTCGACAAGGTACTTACTTATACAGATTTATATATTTCCATAGGACTTATTTATATTTAAGTATTTATTTGAGACTCTTAATAAGTGATGTCATCACCCTAGAAGATAATGATAAGCAATTTTCACCAAATTGTGTGTATGTACAGAGTTCTTAACATGTCCATGATTTTTAAGGAAACATGTCATTTGCATTGTGTAATCGATCTACTTTTGGTGTGGCGCAGGAGTGGGGACATTTTCATTACATGATGCTACAGACCAAGACTTTCTACCTGAAGGCTAAACCTTTTTGTTTTGAGACTGGTTCAACACTTCTTACGAGGACACGCAACCTTTTGGAGAGGACAGTATTTTGACCGCTTTGCTATTGATCAATGGATATCTATTTTTTGTGCATTTAACACAGGAACTGTGGGAAAAAAGCAATAAGGGTAACTGTACAGGTATGATGTGACTGGATGTGTACCTACGGGACATTGCACTGACCCACACGACAACCACACGCGCAGTAGCCGTGGCTCGTGGTTTGTATGGCAGTGAAAGGAGTGAGGCAAAAACAGCATTGTCGATAAGCACACATACTGGATGAAATAAAACGGTATAGAATAAAATATAAGGAACACCTGCCTGGAGTGTTTTTTCTTCTCTGTTAACATACAGCATGCTCTCAATTGCACTTCACGAAGTTGCTAAGACATAGCACGGTGCAATATGTGCACCTCTTTAGGACATTCTGACACCATTTTTTTTTTTGCCTTCCTGTGCGTGTGTGTGTGTGTGTAACTCGCTGCAGGAAATGGCCAATTTGTGAGGTTACTCTCATTATTTGTTCTCTCCATCTTGTGAGAGATGTCAAAAAGCAAAAGTCTTTCCCACACACACATTAATTCACGCCGATGCGCACGAAGAGTGGTCAAGAGACAGGTGAAGCTTCTCCGAATGCTGGAAATGTTGGCAGATTGTAAAAACAGTCTGCGTCTGCCCCTGTGAACACTAAGCCATCTGCTTCATTAGAATTCCCCCTTGAGATAACCTTTCCTTCTCCAAGAGCAACTCATTTAAAGTGAAGGGCTTTGTTTTAGATTGTCTTTTGTAATTACACATTATTCTTCTTTTCTGATGCCTGCCTGCTGAGAGGAGCGGAGCTGGCCTACGGTCGCCCGCTTGGCATCTGACGGCAACAAAAGAGCACACGGGAGCGGCACAACAGGAGCGTGGTATAAACGCTGTATGCCACGTGAGCCTCCTGTATGCTGCCTCTGTGTGGTTTTGTGCAGCGGGCCAAATCAGCGAGGTCATGGTGACATCCTCGCAGTTGAGGTGGCTGTCTCTCTGCTGCCATAGAGGGACGACCAGAACTAATGCCTTCCTCTGCAGCATCTGGGATAATCTGCTCTAGTTCTCCTTGGGTCAAACTCAACAGTAATTAATCCTACCATTACCCTGCAGGCCTCAGGGTTAAAGCACTATATATGCGTGTGACTCAAGTTCTTTTCTTTTTCCAGATAGCCCCCTTCAACTCCACGTTGGGGCTGGAGTTAGGGAGAAAGCCTGGACTTTTACATAAATTAAAATGTTTTGATAGTGACATTTGAGAGGGACATGGGGATTTGGGTGGATTTTCAAGATTTCTTGAGTGTCCTGATAGTCTAAGATCGGTACAGAGCAATAGTGGATCAAAAGAAGAAATTCAATACATAGAAAGTTACATTATTTTGTTTTCACATTCTCTTTTTTGCTTTTTTCCTGACTTATATATTTGTCAGTTGGTTTTTTTTTAAGGAAAATGCTTTTACATTTCCCACATCTTCTTACGCTTGTAGAATGGAGGCCTGGCACTATATTTTTGGCAGCCCAGGGCCCAGAGCACTCAGAAACACACACAGTAACTACAGCACATCCGTATTAGTGCATTTTTTCCTTTTAAACCCTGCCGTCAAAGCCCTTTGACATCTGCCAGTTTGTTCACAAATATTGTCCTAATGCCAACTTTGCAATGCTCCAGCTTTTGATGTGCATGGCTAAAAGTTTTTTTTTTGTGCCAATGTGTCTTTCCATGCATGTGGGCGACTGTGTACTTGTGCATGCCTCCTGGGATTAAGTTCATGAAAGCATATGCATGGATAACATCAGAAAGATGGCCACAGGTTGCCAACCTGATGTCCCCACTCTGCCTCTTGCTCTGCCAACCCTCCTTCCAAAAAGCCCAGGTCCTCTGCTTGCTACTTCCCTCCCTTGCTGAAATATTATGATGGTCTGAAATGGGCCATATGTGTCCTACTTAGAGGTAGAGGAGAATGCTGACAAAACGACTGAACTATATTACTAGAAATAAAAGGCCGCTAATGTCCAAGCTAAAAGTGATCCATCATGAGAAGACTTGAAATGTAATAAACCCAGCGGCGAATGCATGTCTGTCAAACTTGATTTCCTTGTCCATGACTTGGCATGGACTTTGAGGACTCTATATTCCAATGGTGGAAAGTAACATGTACATTAAGTACTGTACTGAAGCACAATTTCAAGATACTTGTACTTATATAGTATTTCAATCTTCTTACTTTACTAGACTTCTATTCCACTACATTTCAGTATATGAAAAATAATGATCTGTGCAAAGTTGGGGTCTATAAGTTGTTAGTAGTTCCATTAAAGAGACACTTCAAAATTTTTTGATGGTTTCATTTAAATAAAAGTTTTAGGCCCAACAAAATCAAACTCGCCAACATATCACAAACAAAGATTTGTGTAGCAGAACTTAAAATTTTTTCCTCTCCTGTTAATCATCTCATGGCCCCAAGGGGGCAGCTGTGCCTCTGTTCACTAATCACAGGGTTGCCGGTTCGATCCCCAGCTCCAACTGTCCACATATTGAAGTTGCTTCCAATGGCCTGTGCCATGCATGGTAGCTCACGGACTACCCTGAATGTTTAAGAAGTACGCTAAAGGGTATCCAGTGCATTAAAAATGGGTCCTGACCAAGCATCCGTATGTGGCGAGCTGAGAGGGAGAATGTGTTCTTAAAGTAAAGGATCTGAGTACTTCTTTCACCTCTGCTATATTTATATTGTGCTCATACTGTGATGTAAATTGAAAGTACTGTATATTACAGAGTAATCACTCTTTTTTTTAACCTTTTCTGGCAACTTCTGTGTTATCGGGTGAATGTTAATCGAAACTGAGAGACAGACTTCGTTTTGATGATTTGATGATGTGCTGCCTTGAGCTGCGACCTTACTGTGATATGTCAACCCAAGAACCAGCAGCTCAAGTTTTCGCCCTGCCATCTGCTAACAGTCCGTCCTAAGTGTTCATTTTTAAGCACAGCCAATCCCCCCTCCAGACGATCCCTCGGTGGCTGATACAGTTAGCTGCCTATTTCTGACTAAGGAGGCTTAAATCCATCTTGCAGTGCTCATAAAATGTTTAAGTACTGTTTATTGAATCTGTCCTTGAGATTGAATTGCAATTCCAAAATGTGATTTCTGCTATTTCCAAAACATGACCCCTACTTGCTGGCATGAGAGGAAACTATTCCAGTGGATATTTTTGGGATTTTAATTGAAAGGATATTGATGTTTAGTGCTGTTTTTATTTATTTATTCTGAACAGTAAGCTGCTATAGTTTTCTCTCCACAACAAACAAAGCATTTTGCAAAGAAACCAAATACATTTCAATATATTAGCATGCTATATCGTTCAGTGGATGCATATTTCATAAAACCTTTCTCTCTCTCTCTCTCCCTCTCTCTCTCTCTTCTAAAAAATAATAACAGAAAAAGAACCCAGAGGAACTCATTTGAAAGAGAGGAAAATACCATTTTCTTATTTTTAGCAATGATAATCCTCCATGACTGGTGATCCCTGCAATACCATCCTCCTCCTCCTCCTCCTCCTCCTCCTCCTCCTCCTCCTCCTCCTCCTCCTCCTCCTCCTCCTCCTCCCCCAGTGTGAGTTGATGGGGTAAAAGATCTCACCCCTTTCTCCCCCTTGGCTCCGGACATTCTGCATCCCTCACCATACACTATTGCTTGCTTTTCACAGGGTCAGGGTAAACTGTAGTGTGTAGAAGGCCCAACCGCCCCCAGCCTGCAGTCTCTGTTCCCTGTTTATCATATTAGCCTGTGCCCTTGAGCATTTTGCAGCCAGACTCATCCTTTGAACTAAGGAGAAAAAGCAGACCAGGCGACTATACCATAAATCATGAGGGTTTAAATTCTGACAGTAAATGGCCTTGTGCTAAACCATCGCCAGGCTTCAGAAAGGAGCGTCTTGATTGGCTGTGTTGGTAGGCTTGTGTTCCTTCCATGGCTCCTCTTCCAGCCTTGAGAGAGATCAGAAAAACACAGTCCTTTATCATTTTCTCTTTGGCTATAAAAACTAAATGAATATTAGCAGCACAATATGTTGTGTGATAAAATCATGTTGATGTGAGAGTCAGCCATGAAAAGCTGGGTGAGCCAGGATCAAATTAACATCTAGAAAGGCTTAATTACACCAATGTAGGACTAGCCATTGTTCAGAATAATTAAGACAGTTTGAGTGTCATTACTGACTCCCATAGTTATAACTTTGCAGAAGAGCCAATCTGTTGAGCAGAATCACTCTTGGAGGGGAACAGAGAAGAGGAGCAATTTTGGAGCCTGCCAGCCAAAGCACTGAATGTGACACTGGCCCTGCTGACCTCCATACTTCATCCCACCTGCAAATGAATGTTTTACCTTCTGGTGGGAAAATTCAACCCATTCCTGTAGTGGATCCCAGGGATATAGAGAGGCGAAGTCCTTTCCCTTCCGGTGGACCCCATGGATATTATTTTGTTAAAAATATGTACGGTATAGACAGACAAAAATAATGTTTTGATCCCGTTGGAATTGAGCCATTACTTACACATATGATGTTCGTCAATTTAAAATATAATGTTGCAAGTCAAGAAAGTCTCTTGTCTTAGTACCACTTTTTTGTGTGAAACCGCTCAGTAAACTACATATCTCCGGTCACAGCGACAGTGCATCTGCAAATTAGTCTCGGGAAGGAACTTGTTTTGGTGAAGCATTTGCACTCCACAAAAGAAAACGGCACATAAAATATATAATGAAGTTAACTGTTCACACAATACAGTAACATGAGATATTTAAATTAGCTGGATACATGGTTAAACACAATTTGCTCTTGCAGTGTATCACCATGTGTATTTTGTCCATAGCAAATCCCCGTCAATCGATCCCAAAACATCCCAGTTACATAGCAAATGCCATAAACATATTCTTTGTAAATCTTTACAATCATTCCATGAAAGAACCAAGCAGGCCTGCCTTGTTACACTATCCAAAGTTTCTTCAAAACTTGTTTTTTCATTTTCATTTTTCACCATTTTTCAGTGAATAGCTTGCTAGCTCGGCAGAAGATCCGGCGGCGACGACTATACCAAATGTGACTCAAATCCACGGCATGGATGGGCTGGAGTCCTTATCATTTGAAAACAAAAAAAACAAACAAACTGGCATTCCTGCGATGGCCATCTTGACGCACACCCTAAATGAATAAACAAAATGTTTTTCATCAACAAGGTAACAGATGGAATGCCCATGGCAAAAGAGTCACAGCCAACGTTGCAATCATCCTCCTTGTGTCAAGTGGCCTGTAATGTTATGTCATGTAGCTCAGGAGAGCTGTTACATATTGAGTGGAATCAGAATCAGCTGTGATTGTTAGACCTGTGCACAATGGAAGGCTATAAGGCCTTTCACCGAATGATTTCTTTCCCCTTTATGGAACATAAAAGTCCCTGTCTCTGACCACCTGCGGTGTGCTCAGCAGCACATTCACAAAGCGAGGGCTGTGGAGGGAGGAGGAGAGGGCTGGGTGGGTGAGGAAGGGGCTAGGCGAAGAAGACAGGAGAATGAGAGTTGGGTGAATAGGGAGACCTCGAGCAAATTTAATTAAGTTGAATACAATGGCTACATGTTCTAAATTATGGAACGCCTAGAATTGATTGACTTTCCTTATTGACCAGGTCCTCTTTAGGCTGCTGTTGAAAAGGGCACTTTGAAAGGTTTTCTGCACTTTTGCCAATATGACTTCAGAAAGAATCAAGTCACATACCGCTTTAGGAGATGTGCAGATCAGTCAGGCATATGGTGATGCTGCCATTCTCTCCTTTTGCCTGTCAGCACTGCAAAGTTACTGTACAGTTTATGTCAGTCCCCTTACAACAGAGACAGCTACATGTGCAAAAGAACTATCATGTGATTGAGAAACATACAAAACAGGTCTCATTCATTTAAAATTTAAAAGTGCAACAGATCTGTCAAATCTTTCCAAAATTCAGTTTCAAATCACTCTTGCCAAAATGAAACCATTTACACAGCTGTGGTTAAGGTTTGGTTGAGTTTAGGTTAAAAAATGACTTGGGTAGGGAAAGATCATGGTTTGGGTTAGTTGGAAAAGTTTAAACCTGCAATAGCACATTTTTGTGCAAAGCTGTGAACACAACATTGACTTATTACCTTTTAAAGTCAACCTCTGCTCACAAATGTGTTTCACTCATGTTTATCTCCCCTAAAATATCTGACTTTGACTATACTGTCTTTTCACATTCCTCTCCTGAGGGGGAAATGCCTAGCTAACAAGCTAACAAACAACATAAACAAATAAATGATGCTAACTACACTTACAATTCTGATACATCTGCTATTAAAGCTGTCATTTTGTTGTCCCATTCAACCACACTGACCCCTTCTCTCTTTACTACATGGCTAATAATAATAATATAATAATCACATAATAATCACATAACTACCCCAGTTTGCTATATATTAATATATATAAACATATGTTGTTTTCGGGTATTTTCTGTTGTTTTTCTAAAAAGTGACATCATTGGGAGTCTAAAGCAGGTTTCACAGAGGCTATAGAGTCTTTACATAACATGAAGGAAGCAAATGCTAATGGATGACTCACTTTCATTAGCAGAGGTGGATCCTTTTGCTAGCTATTGTACCTTTGATGTTTCCTCCTCAGGTGTTTCACAGGGATTCATGTTTTAGTTGCAAAATGTGCAAGATAGATGTTGCAAGATTTATGTTACATGTAATTTTGTGTGTATGTGTGTGTGTGTGTGTAACCACATAGCTCACAGCAGTGGATACAATAGATTTACAGTACGTTGCCAACTTCCCCAGAGCAAAACAGAGAAAAAACATGTGTGTGTGTGTGTGTGTGTGTGTGTGTGTGTGCGTGCGTGCATGTGTGTGTGTGCCTCTTTGGCTGTGTCTATGAGTGTGTGTAGCCTACGTGTGTGTGCCAAACACACAAAAGCTGTAAGTATGTCAGTATGTGCAAATGTGTGTTTTGTGTGTGATAAGAGGGATGGAGGAGGGGGTGAAGGAGAGAACCCAGAGATAGTGTAGGAATGAGAAGGAGGATGTGAGAGGGTTGTGCAGGGGAGAGGAATGACCTGTAAAGGTGATGGATGAGTGATGGAGTGTGTCTGTGGTCATGGTGAGACTACTGTGTGTGTGTGTGTGTGTGTGTGTGTGTGTGTGTGTGTGTGTGTGTGTGTGTGTGTGTGTGCGTGCGTGTGCGTGTGCGTGTGCGTGTGTGTGTGTGTGTGTGTGTGTGTGTTTCTGAAAAGTGTGAGGAAGAGATGGCCAAACAGGGAAAGAAAGAGGCGGTGTTTTTGAACATCCAGTTCTGCTTCCTTTCTAATCCTGGCACAACTGTTGGGATTAAAGGAGGCAGTTAAACTCTGAATATTTCATGATTTGTATGTGTCAACCAAAAAGAAATTTTGATTATTAGCATGCTCCTTTCTGCTGTGATGATTAGAAGAGTCAGAAGTGTTTGTTGTTTTTCTTGTTGACCCATATCTCCTGTTTCCTGTTTACCCAATTGACTGTTGGCTAAACCCCTCCGCTGAACAGCGACTCTCCAATCATAGCTTAGCAACCGTAACTTGGCACGGCAAATTGAAGTGGTTTGCATTGGGCACTATTAAGAAGGATAGTTTGATTTTTTTTTTTTTAACGTATTGATTATGTCTTTACTTACCATATTCATAATACCAGGACTAACTGGCTCTCCACTGCAAGATAACAATTCTCTTTTCTTTACCAAGCGGTGTCTTTTATGGGTCATCAATATCATATGGTAAGGATGCTGGACTTTTTGTTTGGAACATGCAGCTTTTGCCTGCATCTTTTATCATTATATTATAATATAGCCATCAAGTGCAGATTTAAGACATCTTTTACAGGATTTTTGTTTAAAACTTGTCAGCTAGAAACATTAGAAAGAAAGCTGGAGACAGAGTTTTAAGCCAACTCATTGAGAGTTATGGTTAACTTAAAGAAATAGTTCACCAAAAAACTAAGATAGTATCCATCTACCTCTGTCTGAAATTTAAGAATCCATTGTTTCAAAAACTACCAAGAATTTTTTTGTGAGAAAATATGCCCATCTCAACATTGTAAACTGCATAGGCTACAATATGTGCTGTGCAAGAAAGGAAAGCTTGACAGGCATCAGAATGGTAACTGCTCTGAATGAGACAACATTGCTGTCAAATCATAAAATATGGTAAAGAAATTTCCGGACTGACCATGAAATGTGATGCATATTTTTTCATTTATTTTTTCAAGAGTTCAGAGTTTTACATTTACCCTATTTTGGGAGAAACTGATCTTGCTTTGTGAAATAGTGTGACTAACTGGCTGTATCCAATCAGTGTGTGGAGTGACCGCAGTGAAATGTCTTAAACCGCACAGAGGGAGTTGCTGAACGAATTCAGTAATTCCCACATGAAACAGATCTTGCACTCAAAGAGGTGAAATCCACTTCCTAATCCCCTGCCAAAAACTGAAAGAATTGGTTTTCTGCAGTTAGTTGGCTGGAGCTCCAATAAGGATCCTATGCTGTCTCTCTCTCTGGTCTCCCCACACTGACACTTTCTCCCTTCACCTCCCTCCAAAGCCCTAAATCACTGTGACTGTGGACAAGCACACAGTTAATAAACCTAACAGCCAGTAGGGAAATGCTAGTGTTCCCTGTGCGTGTATGTGTGTGTGTGTGTGTGTGTGTGTGTGTGTGTGTGTGTGTGTGTGTGTGTAAGAGGTCCACCTTTGTACTCTACTGTATCTATATATAGTTTTCTTGGCAAGAAAAAGCACCCTTTCAGATACTAATAGCAGCTTGAATTGATAAATCCATCCACCATATTTTCCAGAGCCATCTTTAAATCTCAAACATCCTTCTATCGCCACAGTGGAGGAACAACTGTATGCATGTACTGTATGTGGAAAGATATTTCTCAGTGATAATATTTAACAAAGCTACAAAGTGCTGAAGACATGGTTCATTATCTGAAGCACAATGATGATGAGGCCTCAAAGCCAAAGCCGGATTTAGGCATGGATGTTTTGTGCTATGTCACGGCTGAGAGGTTGGGTCACACAGTTTGATATGCAGGTGCACAGAAGCCCCGGGTTTTCTACATCAATCAGGCAGCTCTCTTGACAGAGGTGTACTGAAGCATGACACGTAAAGACACACACATGAAAACACACACACACACGTCCCCTCTCGCCAGCCATCCGCCACAGGACGGCTGATAAAAATATCACAAGCCCTATCAGGCAATTAAACAGGGAGACTCAGCAGAGTGTGTTGGCTGCTTAATGGCTTTGGCCTCCCCGCAGAGGAGCCAGTGTGACTAGCCATCAGGGGGGATACAGACCACTGATGGAGTGGGAAATCAAAAGGTGGGTGAAGCAGCTACATTGGTCTCAGTGAACAGTTTTTCTGTCACGTGGTAGAAGAAGACTGCTCAGGGAGGTCTTACCACATACTGAGGAAATGTTTATGTGGGGAAAAAAAGGTTTAAACTGTGAACTTATGTTAGAAATTAGAACGAATTATTTGATCAATGTAAATAAACAAACTTTCAACATTACTTTTTTATGTATAGTATGTTGGTACAACTTTTCACTGAGTCATAATTTATGAATTGTCAAATAGAGGGTTTATTAATGGTTAATGAATCATTAGGTAGGTCTACCATGTGTCGGTAATAAGCCATTTATGAGGTTAACGCTTGGGTTGCCAGGTTGTGAAAAATCCTCCACCAGCCATGGGCTCATCCTCAAAACCTTTGAATTTTGAACTTCTTTGTAGCTCTTTACAAATGGTTTGTAAGTTAAAACTGATGGGTTTATAAATAATGTATTATCAATGCCTTAAACATTTGTAATAAGGCCATTAATAACCAGCTCTGATGCTGCTGCTCTGTATGCAATGTTAAGGAATTACGATTCCTTGAGTTTTATTAATTATCATTTGTACATTCTTCTGTATGCAGTATTCAAAACTGTCTCACACTGTTCTTTAAGCTGTGATATTCAGATGCAGTCAGAGGCCCATGTAGAGGTTTTGCTTACTAAGACAGGTGCAGGTACATTCCTTGGCTTTTGGCTTGGGACCTTATGGAACTCTGTCTGTCAATTAAGTAAACATAAATGACAGCCTGTCAACGATGAAGAAGACAGTATCTCTGAATGACAATTAAAGGAAAAGCTATATATATGAAATTGTATGGAGACATGCAAAAGCTTGTAATTGGTTTCCCAATGAGCATGGACTTCTTGTTTTGTGACAAATATAAAACCACTATGCTTCTCTATGTGGGAGTTTCTGTTAAAAACTGATTTGGTAAGACCTGTTACTTTTTTCCTGTTATTTCCCTGTAATGAATTACATAAAATATATCACCTTAACTATCTCTGTGTTTTCTGCGCTCTGATTATCCCTAACAGCAGCACCACAGTCCGATGTCCCTGGACAACCATACAGCACTTTATTATCACATCTGTGCATGTAGACGTCATACCCCTGATCCTGCTTCACTTCAAGACATGCAGAACACCATGGAGGTGATGGACCTACACTTCATAATGGACATTATCAGCTGGGCAATAGAGGTTGGTATCTGCCCCATGGCATGTCTTGGCTCCTGGCATGTCTACCACTCTCACCTCAGCAGAGGCTCTGTAATGGACTCCATATTGCCTCACACAATCTCAGCCAGTCCATACAATGTTGGATGGAGACCATAGACTGTGATAGAGACACGTCTTTTTGATTTTGTGTGTGTGTGTGTGTGTGTGTGTGTGTGTGTGTGTGTGTGTGTGTGTGTGTGTGTGTGTGTGTGTGTGTTTGTAAGAGATATACAGTAAGAAAAAAAGAGACAGTGTGACAGTGTGTGTCCCATGTTTCTGAGATTCAGGCTACAGTTAATGGAGACAGATAGTACTTACTCCAGTGGAATAACAGCAATGATAGACAAGACACCTTGTGTATAACTCAAACAGAAATAAACATTCACCACTGGTGGAAAACCTTTTCTCAAAGGGCTTTCTTTGATGGTTGTAAAAACCTCTTTCAGCTCCATTAGGGTGTAAACATTACAGAGAAGATGAGACATATTTTATTTTAGCACATTTGTAATCGTGAAAACTCACCTTCGTAAACCCATTCTCCTCTGCCTGCAACTTTGGTCAGAGTAATAATAACTGATATTATGTAGTTTGTAGGAAGGATTACACCACAATGAGACGTTGCAAGTGTTGCATCAAATTAAATCTAGCTTTAAATGTGCTTGGAGTGTGTTGGTTCACAGATGTGAGGATTATATCACATTGCTCGGAGGCATATGAGTAGCAGTGTGTACAGTTGGTACAAGTGACTCCCATCGTATTCAGTGCTGTGCAATTAACAGTGCAAAAATTGGATTCAACAGGCAATCGGGGACATACTTGCACAATACTGATTAGAATAAAACTATCAACCATATAATAACCAGCCTGCTGACATGTTGCCTAATGTGTCTCTTTGTGTTTTCAGCCAAACATGGCTCACCATGGCAAATGTGGATTTGGCTGACAAAAACCATGGAATGGAAACACATTGAGAGTGGGACAAAATGAAGAACGCTGACTCAATGTAATAGCTCCATGTTCAACTGTACTCTCTATACATCCTGCTTCCCTCGCTATCAGCACTGACATCCAGATGAAGGGCAGCTAAGTCAGCTCTGGTCCAGCCTGCTCTTGCTCCACAGCTCAGCCTCCCAGTGTGTGCATGCTGCAGACAAAGATAGGACTCTCAAAGGGCCAGCACAATGCTGGGCTGCTCAAAGGCTCCCATTTCTGCTTGCTCCACTCAGTCTCCCTCCATCACACTTTTTCTAATGGAAAAAAAATAACCCGGCCCACACATCAGAACATGCTGTAGCATTGGCAAAATGACTTATTACCCCTCGCTGCACACTTCCCTCTCCCTCCCTGGATTCATCAAGCTCCCAACCTCCCCTCAAAATGGCTGGCACCTCCTGGCGCTTGTCTAGCCTGTCACACTTCCTCTGCAGTGACCTTGAGACAGAGATGAAGGAGTGAGGGTGCTCTCATAACTGTTGCAATACTGTTCCTCTCCCCGCCCCACAAAAAGAAAAAAATACAAAGCAGCAAGATGGCTCTCACTTACACTGACAGCTGGAGGAAAGGGGGAAAAACCCTCTGCATATCCGCATCAATCAAATAGGATTAGGGCGCCTCTCTGGTCCTTTTTATTTCCCATTAACTTAAAGTTGCTGATGTAACACTGAGCTGTTACATTGTAACTGGGGTTGCAGAGCCACAATGTAGCTTTTACGATCTTCAGTAATTACGTTAAATTCAAAAAGAGTTCAGCAACATCAAATTACAGGCAAGTTCGATAAAACCCCTACTAGTTTACAGGCTTTGAATGTTGGGTTGTAACCCTCCTTTATTCCCTACCACAAAATAGTTTTAACAAGTATCTGCAAGATTATTAACACATTTTGAATTTGGAGGCTTTATTGTAACACTGGTGCATTGCCATTGTTGTTGACCTAGGTGGGGGTGGGGTGGGGGGGGGGGGGGGTGTCTTTTTGACAGCAATATGAAATCATGTGACAATGTGTGAAACAAAACTGTCTGCTGTGATCAACCACCTTCATAGGCAAGACGATCCACCCCTCTTAGGAACCTGTTTTGACCAGTCACATGAACCATCGCGTGCCATTCTTCCATGTCCTGGTGGAATAGGGACGCAGACAAGAAATGATGCATGAATTCTTAATCAAATAAAGACAGTGAGAAGTGATAGGAGTGGAAGGCAATCGTCCAGGCCCAGATGAATTAATGAGGCGCTGGCTTCCTTCCACATGCCAGGTTTCTGAATGACTCCGCTCGTCACCGCTGGCTTTCTGGAGCTGTCTTCACCATCCACCTCCATCCCTGGGCCAGGCTCAGAAACCCAGGGCCCCAAACTCCACCCTGTGACATCCAATCTTCAGCCACTCTTCATGCAAACTGGAGGACCGATTGGTTTACAGGCTTGTTCACCTCGTGTCAATTTTGAGTTTTCAGACTCAGCTGAGAAGTAGGCATCCATGGCTCAGCGAAGGGTGAGAGCAGTGTGGGGTCCCAGTGCACGGTGTCGGGCGACCCTGTCCAGAACAGCCTTCTCTGACCACCTGAGCCTCTGTGCTGTGTCCATCTGTTGGCAATCGAGTCGAAAGCACAGAACCAATTCGTTGCTTCACACCAATTTAAAGTCTAGTTGTACTTGCCCTGCGAGGTTACACCTCTCCCTTACACTTCTACCTCTTTTCTTGACACCTGTGGTGAGGACACCACATAGCCCTGCCAGAGAAATGCTGCTCCATCCTTACTCCTTAGAGTGAAAGAAGAAAAATTACTCACAGAGGAGTTGGGCATTCCCACGACAACCAGGTCCTGTGGTATAGGCAGGGATATCAGGCCCAGCCCAATGCTATTTGCATACAAATTGCCCAGCTGGCACCTCGTTGTTATGACAACGGCACACAGCTCCCAGAATTAATTTGGAAGTGAAATACAAAAGGAAAGCAGCCAGCAAGGAGAGACATTGGCAAAATTCCTTCTTTTTTTTTTAATGACGATGTAGATGACACTGACACTATGTTCTCATGTAAATCCAATCGCCTGATAGTACCTGCAGGAAATGAGGAAAATAATCATATACTCAAGACTGGAATTATTGGACAAGATAATGACTAGAATGTAGGTCATATTAATTGCAACATTAAATGGGTATGTACCTACAATAAGTTTTACTGAAGAAAAATATGTTTAAAATTCTGTGAATAATTAACAAAGTATGCAACTATTCTGACGTGAAAATCTTTTTTTCTTTATACAACAAAACATTTTGTATGAGCTCTGGCAGATACTTTCCAAAATGCATCTGTCTTCTCCTTAGTTCACCTGATTTTGCAAACCTTAGTTTATATAATTCCTTACAATGAGCCATGTCAAATCCTCAGAGCTTGAGAGGAAAAGTAAACTCCGCTGACAACACAGTGTCCTCTACTGGCAGGATGTGGCAGGAAGTTTACACAACCGCTTGTCTGTCTAAACGGATAATGTTTAGCTCAAGGGCAACTGAGCTGATGCTTTTCCATAGTCATCCTGGCTCAGCTTACTGGCTAGTTAAATTGACCATGAGCATTCTGTGAACCCAGAATATCTATTTATCCCAGCAGCCCCCACGAGACTCTGGTTCAATCACTGGCTTCTGTGCAGCTATCAGCCCATCGCAGGCTAATCAGTGGCTCTCTCAGTGGGAAACAAAGCAGTTCCTCATTCCAATACTTGACCCGTAGTACCGTGCAAGAGGGCTGATCTGTGGGCAAGGTGAGCACTTTTCCCCCCTTCAGCGTGTTAATGATGAGAGCACCACCGAGTCCTAGTCCTGTTACAGATTGTTAGAGACAACTGGTGCAAACCACTCCAGCCCAGATTGAAAGGACAGTATCAACAACACAGCTGTGTGTGTGTGTGTGTGTGTGTGTGTGTGTGTGTGTGTGTGTGTGTGTGTGTGTGTGTGTGTGTGTGTGTGTGCGGGAATGCGCATGCGCCTGCGTGCATGTGTGTGTTGCACCCTCTACCTCGGGGTGTGAGCAGAAGGAAGGTGACACATCCTGCCTCCCCAGCATATAAATTGAGGAGCCTTCTCGCTGAAGTGGCGCTGGCTCTAAGGCATGACAGTTATGTACGCTGCTTCCCCTGAACGTGCAACCTTTCCCAAGGTTACAACTCGCCAGCAGCTCAGATACTTACTAAAGCACCATCCCGCTCATTTGTCACTTACCATCCAATTTAACATGGCAACCCGATGGGGACTCCGTGGTGCAGGGAAGATCAGCCATGACTTCAGCGTGGTCATGAAGACTCCACCTCCTGGAGATCACCAGGTAGTCTATCCAAACAAACTCACTATGTCTTCATTGCCACACAGGGTCTCTCCATTGCACTGAACAGAGCTGCTGAAAGAGCAACACTGTGATTAATGTGTGTGTGTTTTTTCTCTCTTTCACACAGATAGCAGTCATTGCATCGAGGAGCTTGGAGCGTGCCAAAGAGTTTGCCAAGAGGCATGGTATTCCTAAGGCTTACGGCAGCTATGAGGAGCTGGCCAACGACCCAGACGTTGGTGAGTTAAGAGCTGCGAGTGCCCTTGCTGCACAGGCAGAGATAATAGCATGTTGCTGTTTGAAGCTGAGCCTGGAACATCTGTGCCCTCACAGACTGGGAGTGCTGCACACAGAGCACTGGCGTGTCGGTCTGCTGTTCCTCAAGGCCGGGAAGAATGTGTTGTGCGAGAAACAGTTCGCTATGAACTCCGGACAGGTGAAAGACCTCGTCACAGCAGCCAAGAAAAACAATGTCTTCCTGATGGAGGTAAGGTTGTAGGGATACAGTCATTCATGTAGACCTTTGCCAAGGGGCTACTTGCTGGCAGTATAGGGGTCATTGCAGGCGCAGGTTTGGTAGCAACACAACACAAACATGAAGGTGTGTTTAGACATTAAAAATGGAAGGTAGCACACAGACATCCTTCCCTTTAATATCTTGTGAAATGCACATGTATCAAATGCTGAAAAATATTTTGTTTATGTTGCTCCTAAATTAATTGTTTGACATTTAGGTAGGTAGGCTTAGTGTTATTTGCTTTCCTGCCAATAATTAGATGAGAATATAGATACCGTACCCATGTCTTAGATTGCTATCGTTCTTCTCATCTAACTCACTGCAAGAAAGCAAATACAAATTTGCACATTGTCTATCTATTGCTTTAACCTGTCACAAACAGTATTGCAGCGGGTGGCATTTTGGTCTACGTATGTTAAAATTCACTTGCAATTTAGGTTAACAGTTGCATTATTGCAGGAGTGCAGATATTTTAAGGACAGGAGAATATAGTAGTAAAACAAATGGGAATATTTATGACTCATGGTGCAGGAATACATCATGTCATGTTTGACCAGCACATCTGCCACAGCACTCACAGGAGGTGGGAGAAGTGGAGAGCTGTGGTAATAAACTGCTGCTCAGGTGAAACTCCAGTATAAGCTGTTTACTGTTGCCATGCGCGGAGTTTGCGGGGGGCAGGGGGAGCACTGCCCCCCCCTGGTAGCCGAAACGGGTAATTGCATTGTTTCAAAAATTTGTGGAATAATTACTTCTGACATAACCAGATATTTTATAAATACTTTAAAAACACAAAACAACTAAATGGGGATAGGTAATACATCTGATTTCATATAGGCCTACTGCTTTAGTAAAAATAATATTTTTTCAGGGCTCTGCCTCTCACCTGAGACCTTTGTCGACGCATATGCAGGACGCAAAAAACAATAATTTGTTGCACTAGTCGGGACATCTTACCATGCCAACGTTGCAATAAAGGTTGCCTAAATGCCATGTATATAAATCTACTGTCAGCTTACTAATTGAATGCGCGTTTTGTGTAGATTTGGACTTTTATACGTTTTATTCGACTTTGTTTAAACGGCGAAGTTCACCTCGTTCACCTGTTTGGAGCTGACTGGTGAATGGGACGCGCGTATAGGCCTTGCTGGATACACCGTGACTCTGTTTGTGAATCTACTGATCGCTGTGGATGACTTGTTTTCATGTCATTGGATTACAGCAAAATATTGATCTTTTTTCTTAACGTGTCTAAACGTTTTATGGTGCGATTGCGCTTGGTTTCTGCGTTTGGAGAGGCATCTCAACAGACTGGAGGTCCAACACTGATTGTTCACGGTTAACCTACATGTTAGTTGAATTTAAGTGTCGGGGCATTCTGCCACCGTCTGTCTATTGTGCTCCAACACAGCCGTGCCCACGGGCGTCAGTTTGGTTTGAAATGTGCTGGGGACAGACACGCATTCGGAGGTACATTTCCAGAAGTGCTGGGTACAATGACGCATACGTTTTTTTCTCTTTCGCGCAGGTCAGGTTTAATGTACGTAAACAATGATCAATGATTACCAAATTTCAGTCCAATATTGCTCCTCATAACCACGGAAAACTGTCAAAAAATAGAACCCAAAGTCCAATTATTATGGACGTTATCTGACATTTAGAGTTTCTGCTTCACATTTTCAGCAGGGCAGCGGAGCAGCTGTTGGTTGACTCGCCACGGTTCTCATGGGCTTTATAAGTCCTAACATGAAAAAGCTTAACGTGGTTTAATGTACCTAAACAACGATCAATCATCACCACATTTCTGGTTAGATTTGTTGACAGTTTTCAGTGGTTATGAGGAGCAATATGAGAGAAATTTAAGCTTTTTCACGTTAAGCAGAACAGGCAGCGTTGTGAACAGAGAAGCGTGCAGCCAGCGCAGCAGCAGAGCGGCTGTGTCTGTGCCTGCCTTGTGGGGACAGAGATTGTTTTGCATCTGTCGCTCAAGAATTATATGTGTTATGGACTTCTTTTTTTTTAACTAAATTGAGCTCGAGGTTTTAAAATGTGACAATGTAATTTCAAATCTGCTTAAAAAAATAAACATATGTTTATTTAGCATGTTTTCTTTGTCCATATGTGCTCATGCTGTGTTCCCCAAGTCTCAGTTGCTATAATGAGTTTTTTTTTTTTTTTTTTTTTTTTTTTTTTTTGCCCCCCCTGGCTCGAATGTCAAACTCCGCCTATGACTGTTGCAGTGGTGCTATGTTGTCTCCTCTGTCCCTCTCAGGACATCTGGTCCCGCTGTTTCCCCGTGCACGCTGAGGTGCGCAGTCTGCTGGCAGAGGAGGAGTAGGGGAGCTGAACCTGGTAAAGGCGGCCTACTTCGGCTTCCCTCAGCTCCACATTCCCCGCTCGGTGGAGAAGGAGCTGGGCTGTAGGCAGTACACGCCGATGAGTGTACTGCCTACAGCATGAATCAGTGATCACTGGCTATTGAAACCATAAAGAAATGGAAGAAAATAAGAATCCCAAGTGTGATGCAGAAGAAACTTAGACAGAAAATCACATTTTTTAAATAACTGTCCAAAATGTAAACACCTCAGGGAAGAATTCTTCACAGAGAAAATCCCAGACTTATCTTTAAAATGTCAGACTAATCCAAATCCTCCCTGGAGAATACAGTAATTCAGTAAAACTGACAGGGGAATATGTAACTGCATGTCTCACAGCAAGATATCCTTAATGTAAGACCATCACATCACACTATCCTATACATAATAAGCATTTTCTTATCCTTTACATACCTTTATGTAACATATTTGACCATTTAATAACTATAATGGAAAAAAGGTTTTTGTGACCTATCTATTATCAGGTCATGCCAGTAAAGCTGAATAGAATTTGACCTAATGAAAGTGTGCTGATGGGCAGTGTATTGAAATGAGGTGAACTGAACTGAATGGAACGTGAGAGGCAATGTAAGTGAAATCAACAGCCGGTTTGATACCATAAAGAAAATCCATTTGCTACTCACCATTGTTTCAATGATTTACCTTTTTTAATTGCTTGTCTGTGGTCGTGGTGATTTAGTTCTCCGGGAACAGGATGGCCTTTTGCGCCTTTTCAATTGCTGCTCGACTTCCGAACGATGCTGTCATCAGCGGCACCAAGGGCTCCATTAAAGTATGCTATGCACAGGAACATTTTACTTAATTAAGAAATTATTGAGACGTGCAAAAACTAAGTTAACTGCTAATTACTTTCACATTTAATTAAACTGAAGTATTCAGACAAGGATCCATACCCACTGCATTTGATGATTTACGAGTTGAGTGATTGGATTAACCCAAAAATGCATTTCCTCTTTCCTCTCCCGGTTCTTGGGAGCCCTACCATGCTCGTGGTAAACGACAAAGAGATAGGGTACCCTCTGCCTGAACCCTGCCTCCCTCTGTATTTCACCAACAAGCACCGGGCTTCGCAATGAGGCAGAGGAAGTGAGGCAGTGCCTGCTTAATTGGTAGGTCATGATAAAAGGAAAGACGTGTATTTGTCTTCAAAGAGGTGGAATTGCCGAAACCACCGTTGCAAAGGTAAGGTGAGTTTGAAAGAAAGACGCTGCAATTCAGTGAAACAATCGCCTTGCTGGAGCTTGTCGTGAGAATCTTGATGAATACACAAATGCACTAATCAGATTGACTCAGAATCAATGCTGCTATCAGTCCTTGGAATATCCTCTAGCTTATACAGTATTACGCTCCTATTGGTTTTGCCTCCTATATGAATTTACATCCCTGCTTTGGCATAATATATGCTTCATTGTGAATATCTTCATGATTTAACTGGGGTTATAAACACACATGTCTCTCAGTCAGTCTGATTATTCTGTGAAACTCCTCTTTATCTGCAGGACTTGAGGAGAGCCCACGGATGCCTCAGGCAGATTCTGTCTTACTGACAGAGATCATGGACTAAATCTGGAAACAGGTGGGAGTTGCCTTCAGCCAGGACAGCCAGTGACATCACTCCAAAGATGGGCTGTTTCACCTGACCAAAACCTACTCAAATGGAAAAGAGGGAGCTTCTCGGGGCAGGCTTTGGATCTTTGGTATAAGCAGATCACTCACGGCACTGTGTGACAAAGCCCGAGCAGACACAGTGTCACTGAGAAAACTGTGACTCGGATAACAGTGGGCTGCCACTGAATTAAAGATACAATCAGCATATTAGGACATGTAAATCTTGGGTACATTTATTACTCTTTGTTTTCCTTTTTTTTTTTTTTTTTTTGCATCTTATATTTTATAGACTAGATCACAGCTCTAAACTGTGCATGTAAACACATTGTAGGTCCTTATGATACAGTACACAGCACACTGACAGTTTAAAAATGTCTTAAACCAGATACATCGCAATGTAAACACACAGGGCAACCATGTCCTGTTATCAGTCCTAGTCCTTTGAAGTCAAACCCAGCTGTCACTGTGGGACGTGTGATTGATGAATCCAATAAAGGGCCGATTGTGAACTCCTTGTTTCATTTCAAATATCATCGGCAGGAGATAAGAAGAGTATTCGAGTGGCACGTTTGAATCAAAGTGCTCTGTCATGTCTGACCCCTGCAGCCGTTACAAATAGACTCATGTTCTCCATACAAAAATAGGTTGCACTGTCTGCTTTCCAAGGTTAGGACAGAGAAAGGCTTTAATGAGTCAGCAAAGACACGGCTCATTTAGTACTTGTTCTCCAAGCTTTTGGGCTCATAGGACTTCTAGAAACTGGAGGGTGTCTCACTGATACATGATGTAGTCCATAAATGGAAAATGGCACATTTTCATGCAGTAAACATTATGATGCCTCCTGTTTGCTTGTTTAATGAATAATGCAGATTTTTATTTAGGAACAGAAAAAACTATTCTGAGGAAATTATAAACAATAACATACTTATTCCTTTCTATACATGTGCTGTTTCTGTGCCACAACTTTAACCTATTACTAAAGAGGTTAAATAAATGGACCATTCAGCCTCAAGCAATATAATGATAAATAGCAGGCCTGACAAAATGTCCTTGTACATGTCAGCTCTTACCAGAAAAAAAATGATATCTCACATCTCATATCAAAATAAAATACAGAATAATGTAAAATATAAATAGTAGATTTAAAAATTAAAATAGATTAAAAATTAAAATAACAATAATACATATATAAGTGACCATCTGAGTACAGGCAGGGAAGAAAGAAAAGACAACAGCATTAAAAAGTAGTTTGTCTATTCTGGTGTTATGATCCCTATCTGGAGGTCGCGTTTTTGTTCCATTAGCACGGATCACCATTATGTTATTTTTGTGCAACGTCACACACTTAAAATAATAATACTGTGTCTCCACCTTGTGGCAGAGAACTGTTACGGCAACTGCACTCAATCTCTGTCCGTTTCCTGTCCAATATGGCAACCAGGTGGGGAATCTGTAGCGCAGGGAAGATCAGTCATGACTTCACTGTGGCCCTGAAAACTCTTCCTCCTGAAGACCATCAGGTATCAGTATGCGTATGTGCGTAGACACAAAAACATTTCTGGTTTCAAATGCAAGACGTCACCTCAGGACTCGGTGAGGCTTCTCGCTCCGTGCAGACTGTATGTGTAGCTGCTGTTTCTGACGATCGGAAGTTCACACTGTTACAATCAGTAACAATCAATATATGTTATGCAACCTGCCGCCTTAACGGGCTAAATGCCACCGACACTGGGCATCAGTGAGTTTATATCGTAGACCGTGTACAGTCAAGCAATTTGCAGCATTTCGAAAGCACGCTTTCTTTTTTACCGTAAAATCCACACTAAATGGGCATCTGCATTTTCTTTGCACTTTTTAACCTAAGTATAACCACGTTTTTTTCCCCACCAGAAATAATTACATTGATGCAAAAACAGATTCAAAAGCAGCTTCAAATGATAATGTTCTATCTGTTTATTTATTGATTGATTTAACGTTAAGATAAATAATACAAGAGAGAAACTGTAAGAAAGTTTTAATGGATTTATTTTGCAGTTCTGGTACATTTCCATCCACCAAACACTGGGAAAAGCCCAATTCTAGCATTCAATTAAGTATAGTGAGCAATGCAGAGAATGTAATACGACAAAACTAAGTCCATATTCCTGCAAGAAGTTAGATTGTAACTTTGGGTCTTTCATGAAGTTGGAACAGGAGCACTGTGTGTAATAAATACTATGCTGCAACTGTATTCACAGGTGGCGGCTGTGGCAGCTCGCACGTTAGAAGATGCACAGGCGTTTGCCAAAAAGCACAGCATCTCCCGCGCATACGGCAGCTATGATGAGCTTGCCAGAGATCCGGACATAGGTTGGTTTCTGTCAGACCTGGGTCAAATTAGATTGACTGATGGCTCTTTGCATTTGTTATTTGAATGTCGTTGAGCACCAGATCTAAGAGATTTGCTGTTTCAGGACACTTCAGAGTGAGCTAAAACTTTACAGTATAGCAAATCTCAACCATCTGTTGAATCTCCACTCATTTCCAGTTTAGTTTGAACCACAGCTGTATACCTTTCCTGTTGCTATTTTAGTGTTACATGAAGTTTGACTGACAGAATAATCTCTTTTCCTACAGCATGCTCTCTGGTTTGTGTGTTTATGTGTGTGCAGATGTGGTGTATGTTGGCGTTATCCACCCTTACCATCTGATCACTTGCCTGCTCTTTACGAACGCCAAGAAGAATGTGCTGTGTGAGAAGCCGCTGGCCATGAACAACAAGGAGGTGAAGGAGATCCTGGCCTCTGCCAAGAGGAATGATGTCTTCCTCATGGAGGTAGGGATGGAGCAGACCAAAAAGTAAAAAGAATGTCCTCTTCATAGCTTTTATTTCTTCTTCTCCATTTGTCCCCTGTAAAATCACTGTGAGCTTGGGATGTCAGAGTTAAACGTTGATCTACTTTATTCTTTGCTAGTTACAGAAACTTACTGCAGAATGATTGCAGCATTGTTACGTGGTACTTCTTTTAATGTTTCTTGTTTCTGTGAGAAACCGGTCACACTACAAAGTATTAACAGTCATGTTTTGCATCTATGCAAAATTAAGGCAGAATTTCTTTCTTTTTTTTAAATAATACTCATTTGATTACAATTTTTCAAATCAAAATATAACATCCAAATTAAATCGTGGATTGATGAATTCACCATTAAGACTCCTACTGTATCTGTGTTGATATGTAGCAGTAGACATTTTAAAACAACTGACTTCATAATGATTTTGTCAGAGCAAGATAACAAGTCACGTTTTAATCTGTTTAGTATACTCTACCGAGGTTAGTCTGACTTCACTTCAGTTTAAAAGAGCCCTGACATTACTTCTTCTAACCAACCTATATTTTCCATATGGACTGCCTATATAGCCAACCAATATTTTCCCTTGCCATACATGTTTAAAGGCCTATTATGATTATTGTATGTTTTTTCTCTTTCTATGATTATTTATTTTCTCCTTTGTCTTTCTTGTCTGGTGAAGACTCTAGGCCATGTCACATTGAATGTATGCGGTTAGTCTGGTAATGATTGTGCTTGTGTATACTTGCATGTATTATGAATCAGTTTTCTTGATGTGTGTGTAAAATGATTGATAAATACATACAAATTGTGTAAAGATTACATTGACATTATTATTTCCTGAAATATGCTGCCTGGAGAATGCCTACTTTCAAGCCCCCTGGAGAATTTTTAAGGAAATTCTCCTTCACATTTCCCTTGCAAATTATATATTGTTTCTTTTAAATATATTTATATGTGTATATAAAGAAAAGAGGCATAGTTACAAGACCTTGAAAATGAAGTGAAGTTGTAATGTTTGAGCTATAGTGTAAGTCAGTACCTGAATAACAAAACACCAAGCACATCAAATGTAACTGTATGAAATGCCTCCTGCCCTTTGCTCTAGGCTGTCTGGACCCGATTCTTTCCAGCCTCAGTGGAGATCAGACGCCTGCTGGCCCAGGGCGAGGTGGGAGAGGTGAAGATGGTGAGATCGGAGTTTGGCGTGCAGTTGATGCACGTGCCGAGATCGACACAGAAGGAGCTGGGTGGAGGCGCAATACTAGACATTGGCATCTACTGCCTGCAGTTCATATGCATGGTGTATAATGGAGAGAAGCCTGAGTGCATCCAGGCCACGGGGACCTGCCTGGAAACAGGTAATGACAAAGAGACCATTAGTGTTTCACAGATTTGATTTCTGAAGCGCACTTCATTAACATGTGGGGATGTGTTGCGAAAATAGCTGATTCATTTTCCGGAAAAAAAATAAACACCAACAACAATTGTTCACATGGTATGGGTGATATGACTCTAAAGTACATTAAGAAGCATGTTGTAATTGCCAAGTAATCCTCCTCACTTCTGCTTTCTTTACTTTAAACACATCACACGGGTTGACAGTGGCAGGATAGTTACCCATTGACCTCAGTCGTATACATTCACGTGCAGCTTCTCATATGATAACAGATGGGAGTTTGTATTATGTTGGAGCTTGTAAAATCTTTATCTGAATAATTCCTGCTGTCTGGGAATTGAGAATTTTTAATCAAGGGGCTGTGTTCCTGTCTGATAAGACTTCACCTCTTATGTGTTAACATGGCACAATACATGTTAAGGTTTGTTATCAAGATACCTAGTCACTGCATTCTTAGCTTGTTCTAAATGGCATTCTTCTTCAATATAAAGCACAGTGGAATCAACCGACTCAACATTTTGTTTGCAGAGGACGCATGGAAGACATAATGTTGCACTTTTTTAAAACTATGTCACTAACTTCACGTTTTGTTTTATTATCACTTCATCAAATGTAAATCACATTTCTGTTTGTTCTTGCAGGGGTGGATGAGACTGTAGTCGTCACTGTGAAGTTCTCCAAGAACAGGATGGCAGTGTTTACGTGCTCTTCGTGTGTACAGCTGCCCAATGACGCCATTATTGCTGGTACAAAGGGCACCATCAGGGTAGGTCATCACAGCCTAATCAAATACAAATAAAATTCAAATAGTCTAAAATGCAGAATCAATTTGCACTATTGTGCATTTGCATATTGAATATAAAATGAAAGGTTAGTAAGTGAACCAAGGTCAAGTGTTAAGCAACTTAGAAAGGAAATAGTGAAGTTAAATGGCTGTTGTGTAACACAAAGACAGAAGTATTTTCACAGCACACACTATACTCCATCATAATAATTATATCTGTTATTGTTGTGGTGTTTTTTTTTTTTTTAGATCCCTGCCCATATGTGGTGCCCCACATCATTAGTGGTGAATGGGAAGGAGACCCAGTATCCAGTGCCAGAACCCTATTTGCCCCTCAACTTCCTCAACAGTACAGGGATGCGTTACGAAGCAGAGGAGGTTCGACAGTGTTTGCTTAAAGGTACAGACATTCATAATATTTTAGTGTGTACCTATATCACTACAACTACCAACAAAATAACTAAAACAAGTAATGGTAATTAATAATCAGGGTTTTAATTTTCACTTATACACACTTTCAACACAAGGTGGCATCAGAAACACTGAAATCTTAATGGCCATTTACTATGTTCCTACGTGCAGACTGAACAGTACGTGTTCTGACAGCGTGATATTTCCTATGCAGGGCTGAAAGAGAGCGCAGTTGTCTCCCATGCTGACTCTCTTCTGCTGGCTGAGCTGGAGGATGAGATTCGCAGGCAGGTGGGGGTGGTGTACAGCCAGGACTGCCAGTAAATGTTGAACATGAAGCTGGATTGTAATGGAAAATAAATGGTTCTTTAGGTTTTAACTGGACTTTACATGAATTCACTCATCAGTGAGGAACATGGTACACTTTTGCGAGGAGGAAGAAACCAAATCTTTACCCTTTCATTTGGCCGACCAGGATTTGTTTGTCTCTCCAGAGTTTTTTTACCTGAATAGATAGATCTGCATTGCCATTGTATGCAGTACAACGGAATTATGTTGGAGCCATCCTCTCCAAATAGCAGCATAGACTAAAAAAATATATATACACACGCGCATATTTTCACCCAAGCACATCTCACACATACATCTTGCACATACAGTACAGGCCAAAAGTTTGGACACACCTTCTCATTCAATGAGTTTCTTTATTTTCATGACTATTTACATTGTAGATTCTCACTGAATGCATCAAAACTATGAATGAACACATATGGAATATGTACTTAACAAAAAAGTGTGAAATAACTGAAAACATGTCTTATATTTTAGATTCTTCAAAGTAGCCACCCTTTGCTTTTTTTGATAACTCTGCAAACCCTTGGTGTTCTCTCAATGAGCTTCATGAGGTAGTCACCTGAAATGGTTTTCACTTCACAGGTGTGCTTTGTCAGGGTTAATTAGTGGAATTTTTTCCCTTATTAATAAAAAACCAAAGGGGGGCTACTTTAAAGAATCTAAAATATAAGACATGTTTTCAGTTATTTCACACTTTTTTGTGAAGTACATAATTCCATATGTGTTCATTCATAGTTTTGATGCCTTCAGTGAGAATCTACAATGTAAATTGTCATTTGAATGAGAAAAAGTGTGTCCAAACTTTTGGCCTGTACGGTACATATTCATTCCATGTTCTCCATAACTAGCTAGAAAAACGTAAACCGTTATTGCACAGTCAGATTGCACTGAGGGGGGCAAGGGATGCGTGTAGGTTTTTATGTTTGGATGTGTGGATGACATGAATCATTCATGTAAATACAATGTAGCACCTGAAATTTAAACTCATGAATATTCACTGTCAAACAAAACATTTGGAAGACAGAGTTAAGGTAAGTGCTCATCTCTTTTATTGATGGAAATCCAGTCTTTTCAGACAGCTCAGTACAACAGCTAAAACATAACTTTACATTTAGTTAGTTCTTACACTCCATTATTACAATCAGAAGCATGTTAGACACATGAAGACAGCTACAGTGGGTCACCAACATAAAAGGGGAAGGACAAGCAGAGGGGTTCTACCGCTCACCCACTGTGGTTGAGAGGGACAGGGTGTCAACCCTTCACCAGGTCCCCTTTGAAAAAACCCTAAAAGTGCTCAATAATATCAGTCAACTTTAGTGAACCATACACAAATGTCATCTTAGAAATGCAAATAAAAAAGGTAAAGGCTTTATGATGCATCTAATAAAACAAATACAGTAACTAGCTCAAACACCACTGAGGTGGACATCCAAAACTAACATTTCTCTATTGTCAGACAAAATATAAGTAGTATTGGATGTCCCAAAACGAAATACTTTACCAAGTCAAGTATAATATTGAATGTAACAGTGTCTGGAGGAGATTAGGAGTGCAACACTTACAGATACACTTACAATACAGTGATAGCTGGCATAGAGAAGGGACACTTCATACAGAAACCACTACAGAAGGATCCGTTTGGGTGGAAAGTTAGAGCCAAGGCTGCTCTGTGGGAGGAGCCCTTAGATTTAGGATGCCACGTTTGTTCGTTATATCGGCAGAGCAGTGCGATTAGTAAACTGGTACAGTACCGAAGGTGCTCTGGTAACATCAGCCTGCCCTAACACCAACTCCACCTAAACAAGAGCCAGTATGCACATGCACACAGACCGGGATGCATTCACTCTCAGACTGGTTCACCTTTAGTAATACAAGTGTTTGAGTGAATAAATACAGCAGTTTTTGGTCAGGGTGTATTAATCTGAGGCCCTGTAGACTGGTTTGACTGAGACAAATAAATGAAAAACAAATTGAGACATAATGTGGAATTGTAGCCTTCACTCCCACCCAAAACAGCACCTTGGCCATGAAGACTATATTCTATTTTCTTTGCATTATTGCCTAAATGATTAATTGGTCAGGGATTGAGTTTGTGAGCCCGGGTGTTGGATGAGAAGGGCTGTGAGCTGCAGTGGAGTGTGGGGTGGAGCGCTATGAAAGATAGATGAAGGTGGCGGGAGAAAGCAGAGCAGCCCTGTTTGGCTGTTCAGGCAACCAGAACTACGCGCATGGTGTTGGTGTAACCGGAGCCTGGGCGCCAGCCGGTCAAGACGATGACGACATCTCCCACTTTGAAGAAGCCTCGGGCCTTGCCTGGTAATCAAACATTAAACATGTAACTAAACATTGCTTTCACATTTTGTTTAGCACAGTGGCCTAGCTTCACACCAAAAGGTATTATGCTGGAAACACTGTACATTTGTACAATTGTTCTTCTACACTGTTAAATAGTTGTGCAAACTACTACAAAAAGGTGACAGATTCTTACCCATATCCATGGCAAAGTTGACGCGCATGTCAACGTCCTCTGCCCACACGTCGTGGGCGGGCTTGGTGTAGAGGACGGGGAAGATGCCGCGGTACAGGTGGGCTTGGCGAGCCGTCTGGGCGTTACGGGTCACAGCGAGGATGGGGGCACGGGGCCTGTACCTGGAGATCAGGTGGGCGGACCTGCACATACACAAACATACAGCTAGGTATAAAAGGTTTACCTTACCTCATTCACATTGTCTTTTAAACTAATGACAACAACAGTATGACGTAATACTTCTGATGATTATGGAGGACAACAGCTGAACAAGTGCAGCGCTAAAATAATAAATCATGCTTACTTTAAGTGTGCAAAAAAATGTGTTTACTCTTGGTTTTAAAAGTCAGTAAGAGGCTCAGTTACCCGGAATGGCAGTATGTTTTTTTACATGAGTATAGATTACTAGGATATAAATTTAATAGCAAAATTCGGAGACAAATATTGTATAAAACCTTATGTTGAATCACACTTTTAGCACAGTATAAGCAATTAACCTTAACACCTTGTACATGTAAATTAACTCAATGAAGATGGATTCTTAGAGGAAGCAATTCAGTGTGATTAAAAACCCTGCACCCCACATACAGCAGGTGTCAGATATTTTGGCTGGTTTACATTTTGGCAGAGCTCCTGTATGCTGAGCTCAACGAATTTCATATACTTAAATCAAAACAACAAAAAGGTTGAGTTGTCATTCCCAACCAGGTGCAACGCAACTAACAGGGTAGTTAGGGAAGCGGAGCAGAGTCTTAACGTCCACACAATCAGCCAAATTAAGGGACACTTCTGGTGTATCCTGGGTGTGCAGAGCCTTAATGTCAGTGGCCCAATCAAAATGTCCACTCACACACACACACACGTGCATTAAACCAGTGAGGACTTAGGGCTGTAGAAATTACCCAATCCACAATTTATACCACAGTGGTATAATGTTAAAAACAGGGATGACTGCTGGCAAGAACAAGGTAACATGTATGTTAATGTATATAGCAGCACGGTCTACAACTCATGATTTCCAATACAGTTTTCTAATTTGATATGATTTCATATACTATAAGAAGCTACAGTATGTAGTAGCATTCAATTTGATTAAATATCATATGATGTTAAATAAGGTATGTGACCAGTGGCCATTGGGACTGGGCTAATGACAACTCCTACTCTTGCAATCTGTTGCTATCTGCACACACACCCTATGTAAGAGCACACTTCAGACACACACGTACACACAACATCAAAGGAGAGGGGATCTGCAAGAACAAATTAGGTGGTGGAGGGAGAATCAGAAGCCGTATTGTCGACACCTTACCTTCTGGACTAGGATCATTTCACCTTTTGCCTTCTCTTTCCTACCTCCCAGTCTTGGTGAGAACAATCATGGCACTAGCGCAGCATTTGAAGGCCGACTCAACGGCACCAACAGCTACGGCCTCGGAGGGGTCTCTGGTCAGTTGGGAGTGTCTCCTCAGCTCCTCAAACTGCTGTCGGTGGAAGGTGGCCGCCTCGGCCTCTCGTGCTATCTGAGCCCAGAGGGACCATGAGGGAAGGGGGGTGGGGGGTTACTCTCAAACCCCCACACTACCACTACTGCATGCCGAGTCATTCACACCACTGGGAGTGCCGGGCAAATACGTAGATAGATTCCTGGTTAAACAAGGTTAGTTGCTGGAATAATGGACTAACACCAGTCAAACTTTTTGGTAAATGTGTGCCTTTTTACTGCAGGTCTTGGAAAAAGAGCATAAATTTGTCCACATGGGTAAAAATCAACCAGCAGTCTACTTAAGGCGTTTGCCAGACTCTCCCAGTTACTTCGTCAGTCAGTCCCTGTCTGGCCCTACTCTCCCTAACTCAGACTCCTGAAGTACCGATTTCATTTTCCTCTTTGAACTGCTAGGACCTGATAAACCGCCTACCTTCCAGAGCCAGTGAGCACAATCAACCCAGAGGCTAAGCTCTTAAAAGAGGCCTCAACAGCGCCGATTGCAATAGCCTCAGCGGGGTCTTTGCAGTACGGCGTGGAACGACGCAGGTCCTCAAACACCTGCCGGTGGAACATGGCTGCCTCGGCTTCACGAGCGATCTGGCACAATTGAGGGCAAGATGCATCAAGGCAGGCACACACACAGTTAGTGGGAGAAAAACATTTAAACGTATCCAAGAGGCAAAATTATACCACAACCATTTACATGAGGTATTAGAATAACAAAACTGTACAATACAACCCATTCTAATCTGACAACTATGCAGCTGAGATAACCTTTTTGAAAGGACTATTGAACCTTAAGTTTAAAAGAAGAAAAATGACAGAGCTGAGCTTAATAATAATATATAAAAAGATGACTTAAAACTATTGAAAAACCAAATTTAAGTCAACTGGGAGTTGAAAAATGGAGCTGGGAGTTAGAAGGCTACGCACTGCACACAGATGTAAAGAAATGGTTAAAAACATTCAGGAGGAATGAACAAGAATTGCATTAGAAAGATTGAAGTAAATGAAGAAGACAATGCCAGATAACAAAAAGTGAGTTAGAAGCAGAGTTGGTCCACGCAATGTTACAAGAAGTCTTCTGAATAAAAGTACGGTTTTAGGTCAGTGAAAGTGGTCGTTCACTTTGTACTGTGAAGCACCCCATGCAAAATCAGCATGAAGGTAGCAAGCGCAAAGGCGGGGGGGTGCAGTACTGCTGAGTCACTCCTACATCTGCATAGCAGTGCAAAAACAGAATGTAGCCGAGAACAGTGGAGGTTAGCCAAGAAAGGCCTGAACAACGATTAAGCATTAAGTGCATTATCCATCCATGCAATTGATACTAATTGTGATTTTACCTATGACTTCATTATTAACAGTATTGGGTCTGAGACTTCAAAAACATGTTTTTCTTGTGTCTGTCCCTGACTGAAAAACACAAAATTTTCTCAATCCATTATCAGCCTAACTTCATTTAACATTTGTGGCGTTTTTTTTCACAGGGTGGAAATAATCAACCAAAACAAGTTCCTTTGCGAGACGATTTTGCAGAGGCCCCATCTCTGCATCTGGATCTTAGACGATTGTTATTGGTTTAAAAAATTGCAAACGATCCCAGAATGTATCGGAGGTGTAGCCAGACCTTACTCAGCTTGGGTGGATTAAAATGTCCCAACGTGCCATTACGGTAAGTTACACATTTGACTGTGTTCCTATTGTATCAAAAACCACTGTCCCAATTATCCCAACTTATTATCCCGAAATGATGCAGGTCCAGCAGTTTATAACATCTGTAGGGGTTTTCCCCAACTTTGCACTATTATCATACCATTACCTTTAAGTGATCACATTTTTAATGATGATCATACACCGATTACTCCTAAGCATGCATAAAAGGTAGTGAATATATAAATTGGAAATTAGGGGATGGATAAATGAATAAATGAGAGGCGCTTCCAGTTGGCCTAACAAACCCACTGACACCTTCTTCAGCAGCTGTTAGGCCAAGTGGAAAAAGAGATGTAGAGTCATTGGGAAACTGAATGAGAAGCCATAGAAGTTTTCGGGAGAACACAAAAAAAAAAAAATTCAGGAAATGAGAAAGAGCAGTCTCCCAGTCTTAAGAGCATGCTTTAAGTTATATAAATCACAAATAAAGCAGATTTATCCCATAAGCATAATTATTCTCTCCAATCAATAATCCTTTTTTTTTTTTTATTATATCTCGTTATGCTTTGAGTTTGAATACATTATTGTAATGTGTATCTTGAATATACATTAACCCACCATGTGCTGTGTGCGTACTGCCTCCAGAGGGTAATCTCCCTTAGCAGTCTCTCCACTCAGCATGATGCAGTCGGCTCCGTCCAACACGGCGTTGGCTACGTCACTGCCCTCAGCACGGGTGGGTCGGGGCTTCTTGATCATGCTCTCCAACATCTAAATGGTGTTGGTGTGAGGTGTTGGAAGGTAACATAACACAAATCTTAAAAAACAGCCGTTTGAGTGATACAGATTGAATGCTCACATGTTTTACAAAGATTTAACTGAGACTGCCCTCCTTCACATTAATATAGCTGCAAATATGGACATATTTGAGCTGTCCCAGTACAGCCAGTCATCTGCCAGTTTTTAAAAATAACCAACCTCAGCTCCTGGGGGTGATATAGCTGAAGAAAGACAGTTATGTCCTTTGCTTTTTATCTAACCTGAGTTGCACATGTGATCGGCTTGCCAGCTCTGTTGCAGCGACCGATCATCATCTTCTGGGCTAGGAAAACCTTTTCTGTGGGGATCTCAATTCCCAGGTCACCACGGGCCACCATGATGCCATCGCTGGCCTCCATGATCTCATCAAATCTGCACAGGAGACCGAAAAGAACTCATTTTAAATCACAAAGTAAATTTATCATAGGATGTTTGGAGTTTGAAGGCCACGTAAAAAGGATTCATAAAGAAAAAAAAAAAAAAAAAAACAGCTAACCAAGGAATTAATAAAATAAGATCAACAAACAACTTATCACAGCACACATATATCAAGGTGTAAACAAAAATTATTTTTTTTTGGATTCCACACAAAAAAAAGAAGACAAAACACTTTATCCACACACACCTGCGTACACCCTCGTGGTTCTCAAGCTTGCTGATGATCTTGATGTCTTTGCCTTTCTCTCCCAGCACTGCTCGGACAGCGTGTACATCTGCTGCTTTGCGGATGAAGGAGGCAAAGACCATGTCCACGCCGTGCTCCAAGCCAAACTGAAGGTCCTGGATGTCCTTTTCTGAAACTGCAGGCAGGTCTACAGCAGCACCGGGGAGGTTCACGCCCTTCTTGCTACCCAGGGTGCCACCATTCTCAATCTCACACATGAGGAAATCGGAACCTGGAGAGACAAGGAAATATTAATGGGCTGAGGCCTTTTAATTGGGAATTAATACATAGCAGTGCTTTCTGAACATTTAATGATCACAAGAGATTTTATTCACGTTTGCCAGTCCTCCACTCACCAATTTCCTTGACCTGCAGGGATATGAGTCCGTCGTCAATGTATATCTTGCTACCAATTTCCACCACTTTGGTAATGTTCTTGTAGTCGAGCCAGAGGACCTCCTCACTGCAGTTCTCCTGATAAGAATCGTCCAAGGTTATCTTGATCATGTTGCCCTTCTTCAGCTCCACCTCAGCGGTGCCGCTCTGTCAAATCATTAACAGACATCATTTTTACTTTCTGGTTGGTTGGTTTTTCTGCTAAATGCTAATAAAGCCATTTTAAAAGACTACTAGGCGATGCTAAACTCACTCCCTTGATGAGGCCAGTCCTGATCTCTGGGCCCTTGGTGTCCAGGGCAATGCCGATAGGCCTGTATTGGATACTGCCAGGCTCAAAGCTCTCACATGCCTCACGCACGTTCTTGATGGTCTCTGCATGGTACTAAAGAAAAGAAGGGCAGTACAACAGGTTGAAATATCTTCAGAGATAACACCAAGCAAGATACTAAACGGATTTTTAATTTGATCATACCTGTGACCCACTAACAAATCATGATACTATCACACACATTTAAATAAAAAGAAATCTCAATTTGGCGGAGGCACTGGTATTACTAGACAGACTTACTAAAAGATAAAAGGTTGTATTCAGCAGACACAAACATTAGGCCAGGTCAATTGAAAGGCAAGGTGTGTCTGCCATATCACACAGTCGTAAACATGAGTCATACTGTCAGCATCAGTATAAGGGTCATAGAGTTCTTTCCACCAAGTGTCACAGAGGAATCTGGGTGCACCAAGCAGAATAACTTAGAGCCTTTAAGTTCAAGTGCCTTGTGAATTAAGCATTACATAATGCCATTAAATAAGACCTGAGAGATTACATAACCTACAGTATCACTTAAGTAGCATTATACAGATATAGAATGTCATCGTACGTGTCCCTGAGAATTGCAATGTCTTTTGCCTCAAGCGTGTTTTATGAGTGGGTCAACTACACAAGTGCAGGGTTTCTCAGGAGGAAGTTCCTCAGTGAAGTTGGTGTTAAACAGTAGACCCAATACAACCCAACAATCCTATCATAATTAGAAATGTAAACAGACTTGTCTAAAATCATTACTTATGTGGCCTTATATTGTTCACACCGTCAACAGAATCTGGACCTTGACCCTTGAAAAATGTTTGGGGAAATGACGCAAGATAACTTTAGAGAAATTCAGCACCGTCACGTTAATGTTGCAGCCATCTTGGCCAGTGTTTGTGGCTTTGAAGACAGCTCTCTGCTGCACATGGCTTAAACTGCCCACCTGGGGAACCAGAGCTTTCAGTAATAACTTAAGTGGTAGGTAATCACATTGGCTGCCTTTCACACTGGCAACACATTGAGCTAACACTACATTCACTGCACTGGATAGTGCAGAATTTTGGTAAGAGACAGAGGTGAGGTAGACAGTGTAATGTTTGAGACCAATGTTGCACAGGTGACTTAACTGTATGTAATTTGTGTGTATAGGTCAGGGTCCATACATTTGTAATTCCATGTTCTACATGTATAGCAAGCATGTACAGTGAAACGCCAGTTAGTTTCCAGCCAGTTCTCATTTCATTAGATATTATTAATACGGTTTGTTTTTTTAGAAATGTGACTTTCTGGATTTGCAACATAATCTACTTCCCACTTCTTACTTTAGTTTAAAGTGGACTGACCTTGGTGTTGGTTTGTCAACAGACACAATTACAGAGTATCAACGTGCTGCCTGCTGAGGAGATAAAGGGCAGGAAGCTACAGAGGACGTATTTATAGTACCCAAAGCCAACAAAGCTCCGATTTATTTTGCTTTCCTCCGAATCTAGACCAACCTTCAATATTGTTGGAACACCTTTCTTAAGTTTGCCATAACTCATTCAGATATTTGATTTGTCTTTTTCCATTAAGCAAGCCAAGCAATCAAAGTGATATCACTTATCTGGCTTTTTAGATCAGAACTTGTACTGACCGATGGCGAGACTAATCCGCTAATTCTCATTTGTCTGTTTTTTAAATAATTATAGTCAAGAGGGATGTTTTACCTGTGAGGCCTCATGGGTTTTGACTTATGAATGGTTACTGAAGTTAGCTTAGGCACATATCATTTTGTGCACTGATAAAGAGCTGGGTGCTTTAGGTGAGATCTGCGTCTGGTATAAGCCACTTTATTCACCGGTCCTCCAATAAAACTTCAAAAGTATTAACTTTACAGAGCATGTGCCCTTGTAAAGGTAAAGGTACTTTATTTGTCACATACACGTAGATGTAGCAAAATTCATTCTCTGCATTTAACCCATCCCTCAAGGGAGCAGTGGGCAGCCAATGACAGCGCCCGGGGACCAACTCCAGATCTGAGCCAGTGCCTTGATCAAGGGCACTGCCTGGAGAACCTAGTACATGTTTTTGATGGTGGGGGAAACCGGAGCACCCAGAGGAAACCCACGCAAACATGGGGAGAACATGCAAACTCCACACAGAAAGGCCCCGGAACAACCTGGATTCGAACACAGAACCTTCTTGCTGTGAGGCCACAGTGCTAACCATTGGACCACCATGCTGCCCTTGTGTGAGACACAGATCAGACTTAGTCAGGCTGCATTAGTTTGAGTTGAACTCGTTAGAAAGCCCATACTCTAATCTTAAGTAAGTTAGCACTACTATTTTTTCCATTCATGCTGGCTGGCCTAGTCTTGCTCAATGTGCCAAGCTGATTTCAGTTTATAATGAATTACGTGCTTGCGCACTGTGCATTGTTGACTTTCTACTTTCACCATATTTTTTTAAAGTTACCAACACTGCTTGAAAAGCTAAAGAACTAGACAAGAAAAAGCAAGACAAACAAAGATCAACATACCAAGCAATACTATTCTGTGATAAGGCACAGAATGTTTATGGGAAATTGTCAGAACAGTTTAAACGTGACTTTTAACAATGTGACTGGTTAGCTGTAACTTTAGACAAAATTGTGCAAAGACCTACCTCATGAGAGCCATGGGAGAAGTTCAAGCGAGCAATGTTCATTCCAGACTTGATCATCTCTTGCAGCATATCCACCGAACGGGAGGCTGGCCCTGCAGGCAGATATTGAAAGGAAAGGATTTAGACTTGTCATAACTTTTTAAATGTAACATTTATTTTAGTTCTCCTGGTAATAAAGTGAATACATGTCCAGAGTCATTTACATTTGGATGACACACTATCTTTAGGTGAGGAAAGACTCATTTTGATTTAATGATTAGTACATTTCTAGCAGGTTTTATTTATAAAAGTTCATGAAGTTGAGTGTGTGAGCGCAAATATGTTTAAAATGTTATTATGAAATAAAACTGCGCAGTTCCCAAAGATAATTGTAAGAATTATCCACCTATCCACCTACTAGCAACCCTATCACCTCAGCAACTAAAAGGTTTACCAACCAATGGTGCAGATGATGCCTGTGTTGCGTGCGGTGGTGGGCTCTGAGTCGATGTCTAGCAGGCACATGTGTTCCAGGAAGGTGTCAGCCATGGCAGCGTTGAGCTGCTGTGTCTGGATGAAGGCAGAGCCCATATCTACAGATTTTAACTGAGGCATGGTGATCACTGGTGTAAATGGAGAAGTCCTGCAGAAAAGAAAAATGGAGAAAACAAGTTAACGTCGAAGACTCAGAGATGGCAAAATAGATTTCTTCAGTTGACCACTGTTGGTCCAGATTTCCTTAACCCTTTTCAAAAGCTACCAGCCACTACCAACCAAAAGTTTAAAAAATGAATCAGCAGGTTATATTGTATACTAGGATTGCACAACAGTGTTTTTCTTTTTTTTTTTTTTTTTTTTTTTTAAATCGTAATCACAATATCCACTTGCGCAATAAACCCTGACTAAGATGCGAAATTGCACTTTGAATAAAAGTAACAACGTATTCAATTCTGTCTGTAGCACTATTTTGTCTATGCACTATGCTGTTAACTCTCTGGCCAATCAGACAGAGCCCTCACAGTTATGCATTGTCTGATTGGTCAGAATCTGCCTGCATGTGAGTGAGGTTTATTAGATTAGTGTTGCTGTATTACTCTGCATGGTTATTGCTAGTAATATTGTTACAGCGATATTCAACGTTATCGCATATGTTCCTCATATGGTGCAGCCCTAGTGTATAGTAGGCAGTGGTGGCCTAAAGGTTAGAGAAGAGAGCTGCGACCGGGAGGTCGCCAGGTTCAATCCCCAGACCGACAGGATAAAATCTGGGTGGGGAAAGTGAAAGAGCAGCGCTGGTCCCTCCCTCATTACCACCACTGAGGTGCCCTTGAGCTAGGGCTGGGAGATATGGGGAAAATCAAATATCACAATATTTTTGACCCAATACCGCAACGATATTGTAGTGTTGACTATTGGTGCTTTCACAAAATATTTACACAATGAGATTTTTGATAAATAATCATCAGTAATGTGGATATAATGACTAAGTGTATAAAGGCAATTAATAATAGAACAGTTACAACACCCTGGTAAGTTCAGAAATTGACATCACTTTACTGTAAAATAATCAATGCATTGAATCATGGACATGGACGATGTTGCATCGATAATCAGCAGGCTCATAATCGATTATTTCGGTTTACAATTTAATGTAGGCCTAACAACATTTCTGTTTACATATTCTGTTATGTATTGCACATTCAGGAAGTGCCATGTGCTCAGTGCTGTAGTTTTATGTATCCAATTTATTTAGTATTAGTGCACTGCAGAATGTTTTGTTTTTGAAGCTTGATAAGCTATGAATTAAATATCCTACATGGCTTTAATAGAAAAATTTATTTGACGCATCGTGATATCGAATCGAAGACATGATAATCGTAACTGAATCGGGAGATCAGTGAAGATTCAAACCTCTACATCATACTCCACACAGAGTAAAGTACTATAGCTTATTGAGTTACTACATCACATTGTACATTATGTTCTCATCCACTTCTCCCTGAGTCACCCATGGCAACGACAACATCACGAAGCTCATCTACAGGGCTGGAACTGCCAAGCTTTCATCACTCATTGCTAACCAGAAAAAGGGAAAAAGATACTGTACACTGCAAGCACAGAAGAGATATTACCTCAAATCCTGTGTAAATGGCTCAATACTTGCCTGAGACGCTTCCTTTTTTCTTCAGCCTAGCCCTGTCACCATTATGAAGGACACAGTATAAACTAGGGGAGTCACTACATACCGGACATCTGTCATTTACATTTTCTAATTCTTCTTTAAAAAGATCAGGACTATTTAAGTCCTGTGTCCTCATGAGGTGGTCAGAAATTGGCCTAATTTTATTTCTCTACAGAAGCTGGGATCTAAAACGAGTAGCCTGGATTATAGCATTACCAAAAGTCACTAACTTAAGAAAAATGTTGCTTCAATACTTGTAAGTGTAAAAACTCTTACAAGAAAGTGTGCTGACTACCTACATTCCCACTGCCATAAACTATCCACCTTTTGTAATTTTCACAATCAATATTACCCATCAGTACGATACAATGTGAAGATACTGTACATGATCATACATTTGAAACTTACGGCACTTTTTCAAACAAGGATAGAAAGTATTTTACAATCAAAAACAAACAAATTTAAGAATAAAATTGAAGTTAAACAAAGCAATAACGTAAAACATTCATAAAATACAGGTGATGTATAAGATATGTAGTTGATAGAAGATACCAATAGCCCTATGTAAATTTTTCTCAATTGGTTTAAAGATATGAGTGCCTGCCAGGTGCAAACTCCACACCACAGTCTAAACCACCCATGGACGGATTAAGTTCTCTCCGTTTAAATTATACATTGAATGCATTTCAACAAAGAACACTCTCACTGGTTGCTTTGTTGGCAGAGCAACAGGATAATAAACTGATATCCCTTTATGTGCAACACACACAACCATGAAGGCTGTGGGCAGACATCCACATGGGCTGAACCACAAGGAAAGACTGCAGGGGGGCATTTCCCTTAACAATTTTATTTCAAGAATAACAATAGTCAATGAACTATCTAGACATGCTTATGGCAGCCATCTGGTGAAGAATCATTCTTAACTACTTTGCTATTGGAGCATGACCAATATAAATATCGCAAATTCACAGTTTAATGTAATACTACAGCAATGCAACACTGACAGTTGCAATTGCAAAACTGAAAGGGGATGCACATTTAGCTTAAAATGGAAATTATGAGAACCCCCCCCGCCTTTTTTCATTTGAATCACAATGTCCTGCCATTTCCAGCAAGGCTTATTAAGAGATTACTATGAGTCATGCACTGTTTTATGTTTAGCCTGCTATGTGCATCCACCACAAAATGTGCTCAACATCTTTGCATTACTATCATGGAGTCACATTTAATTAGTGAACAAGTCCTAGCATGTATCTTTGTTGGTTTAACTGAAAGTCACCCTCAATACTACCTGCATCCTCGGGTGAGGTGTTATTTTTGGAGCTATCAGAGGAAATGTGCTTCTGGTATTACTTTGAAAATCAGGTAGTAGCCTAACTATCCCTCAGCAAGTGCAGTAATGTCTTCGTAAGTCTGATCCAGCTTGCCAAATCCTGGTTGTCATTGAAAGAATTGCTGACAGACAGACACGGATAGGGTGTGTGTGACCCCAGTGAGCAGCAGGCGTCACAAGCCAAAAGCAGCCATAATAACCCTGACACTGATGCAGGGCTAACTTTAGAGCTGGCTGCTAATAATCACTGCCAATCCCCTCCCAAGACTTCTTCTGTAGCTTTGAAACATACTCTCTCTTTGTAACATGCACGCAGTCAACTATTTCCTTATCACTATGCCTGTGCAATCATAGCAGCAATCGTAGCATTGCTGTAAGGTGACATGACATTTAGTATTATCTACTTGATGCAACTCTGGGCTAATCCAAGTTGGCTCACACAGAGACCATTTCTATCCGTCACACTCACACATTCATCCACCATTTGCAGGTTGCACTACATACCCCCAGTAGATTTTCCTGGTCCTCCTGGGGACAAACGGACACGTTACAACCAATGACCTCCACAACAACCCCAGTGTGTTGGATCTTCCAAGGTTAATGAGTGAACCACTCCCTGCAACAGCATTCCAAGCTAAATTGACTGCTGCAGTGCGCGTGCATACATATGACACTTTCAGGTGCTCAAGAGTAAATCCCTTCAATAAGGATAAAGGATATGAAGAGTGCCTGCTGTGACCGAGCAATCGCCATGACCGCATACAATGGACATGCATGAGACTTCCACAGCGACACACCAGAGCAGTGCCACACCAATGACATTAGCAGCAGTGGTCATACAACGCCCCAGGACTAAAAACAGAGTCTTGGCTAATAATAAACACACAGCATGCAGAGTCTGTTTGTAGAAATATAATACTATGAATGTACGATGGTATTTGCATATGCTTTCGTATGCCTGTAAACTCCTAAAACAAACCATGTTGGTGAGGTACTGCTGTACATATTCAATGCATTTCAAATGCACGTAAATCATCTGGCGGCATTTTTAACCAAAGCACGTTGCATCAAATTGAGTGCATAAAGTTTTGTCAGTGCAGTCAAGTGCATCTGCAGTGGCAAAGGGATACCCATAATTGGTAGTTTTCCACGCCCTGGCTCCACGTAGCATTAGTCAGCAAATATGCAGCTATGGTGGGCAGGGAGGGACTACATGAGAGAAGCTCCAGCTGCAAAAGGCCTAGTCTACTGCACTGACATCAAGCTCAGCTGCAACTGTACCTTACCACAACAGCAGGTCAAGGACACTTCAATCCAGAACAGAAAATTTAAGTTTTGCCTGGTGGACTCCACATTAGTCGACTAATCGGTCATTTTGGTCTTAGTAGACTAAGATTTCTTTAGCCGAATAGTCATTTTAATATGCCTTTTCATGCCAAGTGACTTATTTCACAAAAACATATGCGCATATCTCTGGTAAACACAAGATTTTAAAATTATGCTTTTGCATGAATCTTTGTGAAGAAACTCATTTTTACTGATCTGTCGATTAAATCAACTAGACCTTTTGTCAACAGTGACAGAAAGAACATTGCAATGACAGTGTCTCCAACATTTTGTTATACACTAAACTAATATTTCTCACAATACAACACAGCAAAAGCGGGCTACACCAAAGGCCCTATGCATATCCTACCTAAGGCACAGTTTATTTCACATTACAATTTAAAATGCACCTTTACACAAAGCACTGCATTGGTCAAATCATCTTTCTGCTTTTTGGGAACAGGCCTTAGTAATCTCATACCAGACAACACAGTCCAAGCTGCCAGACAGAGACTAAAAGCCATAACTACTTACAACTTAACATGAACCTAAACCTACTCGTCGTAGACAGACAACGTGTTAGACCTGCATTCCTGCCCCTGTATCCAGTGTCAACAAGGCCTATTATCTGTGGCACTACTACTGCAGCAAGCTACTGCAGTGACTCTGCATAGGCAATGGAAAGATTTCAAGCTTAGTTTATCATAAGATGGTTATTTCCTACAACATAACGAACGAGGTTCAGATTTATTTTAAGTGTTTCTGATGAAATATGACGGGAAAGAATTATGTATGAAAGGATGAACGTGAGGAATGTATCGACTGACTAACTGCCACGTGAAGAAAAAACGATGAATAACACACGACTTTTAATAATGCAGGATAGTTTGAGCTTTGGTGTATTTGTGTCCCTAGTCAAGACGCATTAGTATTTGTATTATAATGGACCTTTTTCACAGCAGACATTTTGACTTGTCATAGTAGGAAAAGAACAGCTGAAATTGATAACCTTAACGATGGCTCAATTCCATCAAGTGTCCCAGTAAGCTATTTCAGTGAGTCAGCATGCACAATACCAGGACCTCAGGGAATGCAGCCATCAGTAATGGTTTTGAATACACCAGTGCTTTTCCTACTATGACATGGTTTGGAATATACCTGTGCTTTTCCTACTATGACATGTTCATGTCTGTCGTGAAAAAGGTCTATATAGGCCTACTTAACATAACTGCAGACGATGCGCTAAAGGTCACGTTCTCATCCTGCGTCACATTTTCCTGATCTAGAGACGTCACAGAGATTGACCAATGGGAGGCCAAAAGGACGGATCCGCCACACCCACAACAGGAGGCAACAGGAAGCGTTTCTACAACGTTCAACACTTAACGCATCACATTTAATTTCATAATTTCAGTTATAATAATTGTGTTTAGCGATAAAAACAAGACTACAACGTATTAGCAAGTTAGTGACAAAAAAAGATATGCTCAATACACGGACAAATTCCCTCACTCTACCCATCTATTAACTGCATTTACAAATCACAATGTTGTAGAACAAATACCAAACCATCATAGCAGGACAAAAAATAGCTCGTCTACGATAATCAAATACGTCTAGGTGTAACGGCATTTTAAAACATGATTTCAAGCTAGATACTGAAGAGTGGAAACAAGCCACCAGTGAACGACTCATAATGTTAACTTACGTTACATTTAGCTTACTTTAGCTACAGCTCGCAGGATGTAACGTTAGCTACAGCTGTAATAAAAGACAAAAGGTTTGAAAGGCAGTTTGTAACGGCGCAAGTGTCCCACAATAGGATCAGGTCACTTCATAGGATCGATAAGCGACCAAGTTGCAGCCCATGTTGAAGATACCCACCTTAAATCGTTGAACAACTGCTCGGACTGATGTAACTGCCGTCGTTACACTGAAGAGACCAGCTCAAGGTGATCTCCCTAGTACCTCACTCTGCGGAACTACTTTCTAGGGATGCTGAGACATATCCATCCGAGAGAATACGGATACATGAAAATAAAAACACCGTCTAAACACATTTATACCAAACGCACTCATCACAGACTACTCAAACGTGTGTTTTATTTTAGCATCACTCCTGTGGAAAGTCAAGGAATGTTAAAAACTAAAAACGAAGCGGAATGATACGCAGATATGCGGTGGAAGTGCTTAGTGAGCCAATCGCGGCGCGTGAATGCAAATGCATCAGTAGAGCATGGAGTCCGACATGTGACTTTGGGTGACGTGCTGTAATTTGCTGAAAACCTCAGTAGTTTGGTTACAATGGTTATTCAATGTCTTTCCCAGTTTAATCGCCCTTTTAGAGATACACATAAGTAATTTGTCATGTTGTCATTTTGTCATTGTCATTTTTGGAACCATTATCCTACGGATGTGCAAATCATCGGCTGCCGAAATGGTTCATGGGAAGCATCATCACACGCGATGCATTATACGGTAACTGTACAGCCAGTAGGATAAAAAAAAGGATAGATCTCAAAATATTGTTTACTCCCTTCTATTTATTTTTTTAAAAACTGGTGGTGTGATTAGACCCAAATAAGCCTACTGTTTTTGTTTTTTTTGCCCCAAATTTCAGTAGTCACAGCCAGTCAATGGGTGTTTGAGTGATGAATCAAGGACCCTCGTGGTATTAATACATCCATGATAGTAACTTGCTAACTGTGCTGTGTTTAAGGCAATACCTCCATCTAGTGATGGAAAATAATATAACAGTGACATTCATTTAGGTAGGCTACTTCATATTGAGTATTGGAAAAACACGTGTTCTTTTTTTCATGATAGGTATCGTTCTTCACATCATTTACTCAATATTTAATTTCTATATTTCTATATTCTACTCTATATTTAATTTATTTTACGTTCTACACATTCTAAAATGCATATTGGACACAACCAATATTGCTATAGGCTACTAATACTTTGCACAAAATGCAGATATATCTATCACTAGCAGTATGGGCCTACTATTAACTTCTACTACGTTTTTTTAATACTTAGAAATAATAATTGTTTGATTTCCACAGAACATAAAAATCCTTTGGAACTTTGTTGGAGCACAGTAGGCTACATTACTATGCTTTTTTTCAACATGATAAGTGGAATGCCATCCCTTTGCTAATCAGTGGTGGCATATTAATGGCCGACAGTCACTACAGATGGTTGTTTGTCCAATGCAGACTCTAGACAGCTGTGTCGCAAATGTTCCCCAGGATGATTCATTCTGGTGCTGTGATGGCAGACAGAAACTAAATCTTTGACACAAACACATACATACACAACTGTCTACTATATCTTAACCATTGTGAGGTTAAAATCTAAACATTCAATCTTTGCAACAGAGATTAGACTAATCAACCTGGCAAAGATACTCCTCAAAGTCCTATTTTATAAAAAAAAAATTCTATTCTATACTTCTTTTCTCAATTTTTCTTTTCTTGACTCCTTGTAGCCTATTGTACAGGTGGTCTCTTCACTGAGTCCATGTCTCCTCCCGCTGTGTCCCTTTTTGCTCTCACCTGTTCACAGCTGAGGTGGTGTAAGCACTGCTGCTTCCACTGCCCATGTTGCTGTTTCACTGGCTGCTGGCAGCTTCTGCCTGGATTCACTCCACTCCACTACCTAAGGCCAATGGACACACCTGTCCAGGTGAGAGACAGATCTGCCATCCAGTCACCTTGTCCACTGGCCAAGCCCATATCTGTCAGTCAGTATTAATGGCTGCTAACCCCTGGGCCACGAGGTACAGTAAGACACTATCGGTATATGCTCAGATAAATCTCAGGACTGAGAAGATAGGATGCCCTAATGCTTCGGTGTGTATTATTACTGCATGAGTACGGCCACTGCTACCTGTGAATGAATTATATGAATAAAAGAGGAAAAATAATCAAAAAGTGAAACAAACATAACTCCATTAAGGCACACATAGAAAAACTAAAATAGCACAATTTCATGTTGATTACATTGATTATAATACGATAAAGAAAAACAGAAAGACACAATAGATGCGATTTGTCAATATCAAAACCAAAATGAGACATTACAATTTGTAAATATTTCATACTCTCATAGTACAAAATGAAACAAAAATAATATGTACTGACTGTTGCTGTACAGTGTATAGAAAATGGGGGATTGTTCTAGGGCTACTACTAAAGTGAACTTTTCATGAACCTGGAACATCTATTCATATACAAGAAGTATCGGGCTGTATAACCAGGGTTGCGGAAGCAACTACTGTATATGGCATGATGTCAGATTGGTTACCCATATTTATATTGTGCCGTCAGGACCATTGCCCTTTAGTTTGCCTAATTGTGTGCCAAACAAATGTTTGAAGAGATCTTAATTTCCCCTTCCTTCCTCTCCTGACTACAGCCACACACTTATCAGACAGTTGGCCTAACACCTGTTTACTCTTTAGGTCAGTTCTTAAATAGATACCTTGATATAATGAGGGTAAAGACTGATTAGCTCAAAAGCCTAATGGCCATTGTCTCACACATGCACACTGTTATGTAATGTTATATAATTTTTTAAAAGAACTGAAATATAACTTGTTATTGTAATATAATTAGAATATTTGATCAATTAAGCCTATGCATTTCTGCATCCGTACAGCATGCAGTGCAGCTAAGTTAAAAGCACAAATGTAGCATTAAGCGTATTTATGGTTTCTTTCTTTTTTCCTTTTTAATGCATAAAGAATCTTATAGGATATGTCAACCAGATGCTGCCTCCAAAGCATGATTGCAGAGTAACAGACACTGACTTATGCAATCACACAAACACACAGGCAGACGCATATACATGAGCAGAGCCATTCTTCCTCCATTTTTCCTCTCGCTTCTCAGCAGCAGTGCAGTCAGCTGCAGGTCACATGACTGGCTTGCCTGGTCTCAGTGAGCATGCTCAGAGCCATCAGTGTTGTCAGGCAAAATATAAGACAGCAGTAGCAGCAGAGATCTGCAATAGATAAACACACAGTCTCACACACAGCAGCTGGATTGCTCGCAGACACACACCACAACTACAGAGGGACAGACGCTGTAGAATTAGAGAACTGTGGCTCCGGCTTCTCTTATATTCTATTTTAATGGGCTTATTGTCATCTATCATTTCAGTGGAAAACAGCCACCGATAAAGAAAGAGGCAGGTGTGCCCTTTAAGAGGGGGAGCAGCTGAGACAAGGACGGCATCAGAGTCTCCATCCTCTGTGGAGGTAAGTGTGGATGGATGCGGTGGGGGTGCAGAGCGTGGGGGGAGGGGGAAATCCGCCTGATTGCATCTGTGTTTGTGTTAAATATGATCAGAAAGCGGAATGGGGACAATGGTGGTGTTGGTGTGTGCGGGGGGAGGCAGTTTATCGCGACTCTATTGGTATGTGAGACGACAGAGGATATGGGAATGGTGGGGAGTGGGGGCGGTGGAGGGGTGTAGATGCTAGCAGGGTTGAGGACATGGCAGGGCAGCAGACATATAGAGACAAGGCGAGGAGCTGAAGTGAAAGATGATAATGACGGAAGAGCCTTGTTTAATAGGATGCAGTTGATGTCAGGAAGGGTGTTTTTGACAAGAAAGGAGCCAAACCGTAACACGGAAAAAAGGACAGATGTCCACCATCATGAAGAGAAAAACAACAGTATTATGATTATTTTGTGTAGACTGCATGTAGATAATGGCCCAATTAAGAGTAAGGATGAATAAAGCTACATTGCCGTTCAGTCTTTGTTTGCACGTCTAAGGATTCAGTGCTGATAAATGTAAAAAAAAAAAATCTTTATTATTTTGGTATGACATGCACTGGATATTGTAAATTGTAATTAGTATTCTGATGCTGCAGTGTGAAATATGCAACTCTAAATCCACAGCTTTAAGTCTTGTTGAAAGGGACATCATGCTCATTGTTTACATGTCTGACACAAAATGTGATGGTCCGCCATGAAATGCAGTGTACTGTAGCTGCCTCTGTTATATCAGCGATGTCGTTTACCCTTGCAGTTTTTCTTCTGATTTGGTCATAATTTATCTCTAAATTTGGACCATATCAAATTCAAGATCTTTTTTTTCCCCTCTTCATGACCACTGTAACTATTAATTTATAGGCAACCATTATTTTATTATGTAAAATTCTTGAAAAATGAATAATATCATAATTATTTTACTCAACACTGTGTGCCTACAATGTATTCGCTTTACGCTAACGCAGGGAATTAAATGGTGTTTCACAGATTTCTTTTGATTTATATGCCAGGCAAAATCAAAGACGTCAGTCTTACAATGCACTGACATCATTCGCTGTGCATCTATAAAGGTGTGCCAACATTTGGCGCTTCGGTACTAATATGTTAAGTTCCTGGAAAAACAAAACAAACAAAGAAATGGAGACACGCTGGGTACTGAACGTACAGCAAACATCTCCCACACATTCTCTCCACAGTGATTAACGCTGCTCTGAAAGAAGGCAGAGATGGCTGTTGCTAGGATACATGGCAAGGTGAAGTGCAGACCATTTAAAGAAAAGAATAGGAGGGCACCATTTACAAAGCATGGCATCACTGGAGATGCTTTCATGTTATCGTCCTTAGCTACATTTTAATTTCGATTTCTCCCAGGATTTGCGGTTCTGAAGAGTGCAAGAAAGAGAGGTGGTCAGCCAAAGCTCTCCGGGTTTCTGTTCTCGTTCCTTCCACCTGGACATAGGCTGCAATGGTTGGCAGTATTCAAAGGCCCAAACCTGTCTGAGTGAGCCCTATGAACAGCAGACCCAATGGTAAGACAGCTAGTATTATATTGGTGTAATCACTACATTCGATTAAGCTGTGTCATCCATTCATGGTTTTGTTTTAGAAAGTATTACATATAGTAAAATGGCATTGCTGTGGCTATTATCCATAATAATCCATTAATCTAAGGATATGGAATAAGTGAAATACTGTTGGTTTGTGCAACAAGACCTAGGGGGAGGGGGGGGGGGTAGGTTTTGCTTGAAATGACAAGAGAAGTGATTATTTTTCTAAAATAAATAGATATTTTGATTAACTCATCCCTTTTGATTGTAAGTTGAGTATTCTTTTGAAGGTTGGATTTTGAGAATATCCTTTCTTTTGGAAATGAATCACGCCTCTTTGTCTCTCTCTTCGAGATGCCATATAAAGCAGTGTTTTGAAGCCTGGTGTTTTGAACGGAGGCTAAATAGGGAGATGTGAGAAAGGATGTGAGATGAAAGGATGATAGAAAGAGGTTGCATTTTCTTTCCGCTTCACTATAATGGCCTTTTCACAATGTGCGGTCCCACAGGACATCAAAGGCCAGTGTTGGACAGACGAGGAGTCGGACGGGGAGAACGAATCCGAACAGTTCTTGTATGGCATTCAGGTACAGCAGAGGCTCCTGTATTACCCTTCCTACATCAAATCTGTGTTTAATCTGGTGTTTGTCACGATACTGACATTTTGTTTTCAATAACTATTCTCAACAGCACTGTCTCATCGTTTTAATTTAACAATACAGTAATATCAAACTAGTTAAAAATACAAATAAAATGATTTTAGTCCCAAACAACCTATAAAAGAGCTTTTGATAGCATGTGTTTTGCTTACTTACAAGTTCTCCTGCTGTAACTTGTTGGCAGCAAATAAAGCACGTAATAGTTGGACCATTTAACCATGAATAACCACTGCACAGAAAACCAGACACTATTTTTTAAGCTTTTCAAGATATTGTCATAGACCTAGGTGTTGGTCAATAGGAATTTTTGACCTGATGTTGGGGCCAGACAATAAGTCACCAAAATTATTTGGAATGATTATTTTTGGGAATAGTTGTTGAGATATTTTGCACTGGTAGATGGGCCGACTGACAGTCAGTCAGATTTCCATCTTAATACATCCCTGCTGCATTTTAATTCATCTGAAGCAGTATATTCTTTTAGTGTGTAAAGCATTTTTCTTTTAGTTTTACAAGGTTCTGGGCTTGGTCTCAAATATAAATTTTTTCAAACACAGGTTTAGTACTATAACCCTATGCAACCTTAAGTTTCAATCCAAAGCAACACTGTCAAATTAATTTCCATGGGCTGCCATTTTAGGTATCATCTCATCTCGTAAAGTTCAATGCTTCACTTCCATATAAGATCTTAATCTGTTAGTCATCTTCTTTTTTTTTTACTGTTATCTTCAAAGTCCTGTGATTGAAATGTAAATCCAGTCTGGGACTTTAAGCTCATTTCTATGCAGTCAGAGAACATGAAAGCAGCGGGGTGAAGATAAGGATGAAAGTGTAGGATCTGTTCTACACACTCAGCTGAGGAGATGAGTCTGACTTCAAGTCTAGACACCAGGAACGTGTACGACAAACTTAGGTCAACTATTATTATTAATACTTGCTATTTATGGAGGATAACCAAATATGCTAAGGTAACTACAGAACATATTAAATGGCAGGATGTAAAACGATCACTGAAAAATGCCCAAAAATATACAGTAGGCCTACCGTTTTAGAAATGTACAAAAATTGTCCATCCTCTTTATCAAACGTCATATAATGTAACTCTGATTTTATTGCAAATATAAATTGTGCTTGATGTTGGATACAGATCTAGGAAAGGCATGTCATTAATAATAATTTCATGATGTGCGAGTGCCACGAGAATGTGGTTGAAGTAGCACAGCTGATTTGTAAAAAAAAGAAAGAAATTGATTTGATTAAAACAATGTGTACATATTGAGTCAGCTGTAACACCTTAACACTACAGTATGTGTTGTGATTGAGAGTGGGTTGAAAAAAACTAGTTAGCAAGTGAGCAGAGAGGTCTGAATAGCTAAAAGCAATGGATGAATACATTGTTAGCTAAAAGCAATGGATGAATGGTTGAAAAAAAAAGCTTAAAATAATTAATAAACAGTTTAAACAGTTAGGCAATTATAATGGATACATTTATATTACTAAAAGCAGTGAATGAATGGTTGATATAAGAACATTCATTAAACATTGTTGTAACAAAATAGTACATTTTCTTAAATAACATCCAGTTTGAAATAATCTTTAAATTCAAGCTGCTAAGATTAATTTCCATGCTATGATTTCCCCTCATATAACACATACTGTATAACCACTTGGTCTCTTACCACTGATGCAATATTAAAGCCTGCTCAATCTGTATATGAACAAGCTCTCGAATGTCCAGGACAATAAGCCTAAAAGCTACCATCACTGTAATATACTGTACTGCAATGTAATAAGATTTTCCCAGCAGGAGAGGAGACCATATCTAGGGTCTCCTCTTCTGCTGGGAAAATCTTATTACATTTCACAATGCTCGTTTAATATTCACAATTCTTAATGGATTTATTATTAGCACCTCCCCCACTTTACCACATTCATCACTCAGAAACTTGTTCAGGTTAGATTAATTACCCCAAGTAGGAAAATATTTTTCGGCTAGACAGCGTTTACAGTTTTGGATCATCCTTCCGTTAAATATACAACATAGCAACTCTTACTGTTCCTTTGCTTATATTCCTTTGCTTAAAACTTGGCTAAAAAGCAATCAGACCTGCTGTTATACCTATAGTCACTGCATGCTTGACTTGCTAGGCTTTTTATTTGTGATTTTATGTTGTCATGTTTTAACCGTTTATGCTAATTGTCTGCTAAGCTTTTGCTTTGTATTAATTGCCTACATTTTACATGTGCTACTTTGCATGATGCTTACCCTAATCCTCCAAGCATTTCTTTTTAAATCCTGTTCAGCTGTTAAGATTTTCTTTCTATGGTTTTATTTTGACACGTTGTGTGTTTTATTGTTGTTTTAATGGCTAATTTAACATCTGGCCAAGGGACAACAATTAGATAATTTGCCTTTTGGCTAACACTGGCACATTTAAAGTGATGTTGATCAATGTGCATTATCCCTAAAAATGAATCGATCAAAAAAATGAACACATTTGGAACATGACGGGTGGTTTCACTGAAGGTTACTTCAATTCATCTGAGAGGCCTGTGGGGGTACTTCAGACAAAAGGTTGGAAGCCACTGTAGCATGTCCTGTGCTGCGATTGTGTGACCAGTGTTAATATTTGTTTGTTTGTTACAGGGAAGCTGTGCTGCTGACCTGTACCGCCACCCTCAACTGGATGCAGATATTGAGGCAGTAAAAGACATCTACACTGACAGTGCTGTCTCTGTTAGGTACAGCACACACACACACACACACACACACACACACACACACACTGTTTAAGACCTATTGTGAAAAATCTTGGCACAATTCAAAGATATTAGGTATTCATTTTTAACTCGGCACTGTCTGGCAAAATAGGAAAAAAAACAACCCATATTTTTTCCCTCAAGGGATAATCAGTTCAAAGGGTTAGAGTATAATGAATCACATTACTTATGAGAAATTAACTATTTCTGTTGTTGTGTCTCTGAACAGGGAGTATGGAACCATTGATGACGTGGACATTGATCTTCATATTAACATCGGTTTTTTAGATGTGAGTCAGCATTCCTCTTTGTCTGCACACACCTCCTCCTTCTTTCTCCATTACTATTCCAACGTTGACATTTTGCAAAGTAACACATCATTTATAATGCATTGTGTGCTCATTATTTATTCATGCAATGAGAAATGGCCCTAATTAGGATGCTAACTCTGTATATTTGTGTGTATGTGTGTGTCTGTGTGTGTGTGTGTCTGAATCAGGAGGAGGTTGCGACAGCTTGGAAAGTTATCAGAACAGAGCCCATTATTCTTAGACTGCGCTTTTCTCTTTCTCAGTACCTCGATGGACCTGGTGAGTAAAGATGTCAGTGTGGATGTTGGTTTTCTGGGAGGGACTTTAGGTATTTGTGCCACTCACTGAGCGTAGGAGGTGAGTACAATATGTGCTATACAAGAGGGAGAGTGAAAGAACGAGTCTGTGTTTGTCTGTGCCCTGTGTGATAATGTTAGTCATCTTTACTCAGAGCCGTCAGTAGAAGTGTTCCAGCCCTCCAATAAAGAAAGCTTTAGCCTGGGCCTGCAGCTCAAAAAGTAAGTCAGCACCTATAATGTTTCATAGTGAAATCGCACATAGTATATTTCATACAGTATTCTAACCTCAGATTGTGCTCAACCAAATATGCTGCATCAGAAATACAAATCACTCGATTTTTGGTTGACTAGTCCACTAGCACAAAATAATAATGCACACCAACAACAAAATATCGTAATTCACCGTCTGCCAGGTTCACTCACATTTCTTCCTGCTCGACTCTCCTTATTTCTAACATGGCAGGATCCTGAGCACGTTCACCTCACAGCAGTGGAAGCACCTCAGTAATGAGTTCCTCAAGGCCCAGCAGGAGAAGAGGCACAGCTGGTTCAAAGCCGGAGGAACCATCAAGAAGTTCCGAGCCGGACTCAGCATCTTCTCCCCCATACCCAAGTAAGTCTCTCTCACGCTGTGCATCTCTTTCAAGACATCTACACAACCTTGTCTATGTTTTAAATACAGCTTGCTGCATGTATCTTAGGCTTGCAATTGACACTCCAATCCAGGGTAAATGTAAGTCATGATTTGAAACAAATTTGGCCAATGATAATACAATGTTTCCAAGCGTCTGCAATCACTCAAGGAGAAGATTAATTAACCTCATGTACAGAAAACGATTAGGCTATTTTTGGCATTATTTTGGCATCTGCAGTATGTTTTTGCAGTTTTTCTTGTGCCTGTAACACAAGTGAAATGAATTTTTATAAGAAAAGTATGCTTTCTTATGTTATCACAGAGGTTTTCAGGAAGGAATGCCGTAAATCAAGTTTATCCTTAACAAATGGGTGGTATTTATCATTTAGAAAAAGCTTATAATCGCTTATGGAGTTTAATTTTTAAAGAATTATATTAGTGAGTATATTGTGCACTCCTAGTTTCAGTTCCTCGTGTTCTTAACTCCTCATTCTGGAGACGCCTTTACCATAAATATCGTGTTTCACAGGGGATGTGTGTGTTTTCTTTGAATTTTCTATTTTATTTATTGCTTCCATATTGTGTTTCTATTGAATGTCTTTCTTTTTCACTCTTTTGTGAATCACGTTGTGATGTCTAATCTAGAAAGGTGCTATATGAATACATTTACATAATTACATACAAGCAAGATATTTTCCCAAGACTGAAGATTTCTGTTGGAAGATAGTGATGGAAATACTTTGAGAAGGTCTGTCTGTGAAAGATAAACTGTAGCAAAGAAGACAAGCAGGGGAAAGGAATCTCTGACACTGCATGTTGCAGATTGACTTAAATTCAATATTTGACACACTCAACCAATTCCCCAAGGGGGGAAGTACTCTTCTCGGCCTCTGTCTTACTCCGGGATGCTTTGACAGTTATGGGTGCGCAGGGATTAAATCTCGGCCCACTCGATGGAGGTCAGCCTAACTAACTACTAGGCTGTCTTGACATCCTCACAACTTGACAGGAGTCTCATGTCAAGAGTGTACATGGATATTGTACTGAGAGTGATAGTGGAAGTGAACACAGGTTCTTGTATATTAACAGTTAGTGACTTGAGGTACTGCCCAAACAGATTTCAGTGTCAGAGGTAGTATAATACTTCTTCCGAAAGGCCCAGTCTGCTCTGATTGGCTTGAGTGAAAAATATGGCCCACTTTTGCAAAGGTAGTTCTCAAGCTGTGGGTGGAGATACTCAGATGGGGGGGCGGTGTATTCTAATAATAATAATAATTTATACTTTTATTAATCCCGGAAGGGAAATTACAGTGTTTTCACTCTGTTGTTAATTTACACATTACACACGGGCCTGAAATACACACACATGCTCAGTACCTATACATGCACTAATGGAGAGATGTCAGAGTGAGGGAGCAGTTGGGGGTTCGGTGCCTTACTCAAGAGCACCTTGGCAGTGCCCAGGAGGTGAACTGGCACCTCTCCAGCTACCAGTCCACCACCATACTTCGGTCTATATGGGGACTTGAACCTACATGTGACATAAGGGAAGACAAATCTGAATGGCTTGTTGAATCTCATGTTTTCTGATCTAGACAGCCCACAAAAAAACTGACTGGGTCATCTTATTTCTTGGTTTGTGGGTTGGTAGGCACTCCACATACCCAAAATGTGAGTTTTTTGTAATGTGTCCACTTTAACACATTGCAGTCTTGCCATGCATGATTACAGCTGAGGATATGTTGCAAATGATATCCTTGGTAGTTAAGACTGTATTCAAAGCTACCTTATAATAATACATTCTAAAATTTCTGGCCTTTAAAGCCAAACCCTCCACTATGTCCTCTCTACAAAGACATGGACAGCATCAACATTAGCATTTTCTCATCGTAGAAAAATGGTTGATGAAGTGACGTGCATGAATTGTGTTTTGCTTTTTTCTAGGTCTCCGAGTTTTCCTTTGATCCAAGACACAGTTTTAAAAGGGAAGCTGAGCGTCCCTGAGCTGAGAGTGACCCGCCTGATGAACCGCTCTATCTCATGTACCATGAAGAACCCCAAAGGGGAGCTCTTCAGCTATCCACCAAACAGCCAGGTCAGTGCCAGTCTGGACAAATCAGCACGCCCGCATCTCTCAGATTTGGAGTCAGATACCTCTCAGTTTCAATTTGAATTTGCTGCATTAACAATGTTTCACCATCCTCCCACCTATTTGTCTTTAACGTGTCTCAATCACACATGTCAAGTTGTGGTCATAGTGTTTTTGTCACAACTCTGAGGCTCTAAACTTCACACTCCTTACATTCGTTACACTGCTGATGTAGAAACTCATGACGCTATGATAAGGAGTTCAAAATAATCTGCACTTCTACAAAATGTTGATGCAAATGCTGTTTTAAAGCACTGTATGTTGTTCTTTTCTGCTCTGTGATCCACTTTGACCCTTTTCTTAGTCACCTGCCACCTGCACTGTTCCCACCTGAGCCTTTCCTTACCCCTACCATAACATGGCTGGTGCTCCGTTTCCCATAATGCTTTGTCTTCACTTGACTCATCAGACTGTGGCTGTTCCGGCGGCCAGGGCCCCTGCGCAGATTACCACGAGGCAGCTGATTGAATTGTTTTTCTCATCCCAGGCGGGCGGCCACTGCAAGAACATCCCTACCTTGGAGTATGGCTTCTTAGTGCAGGTTAGACCTCAAGGAGATATGAGTATCTGCTGGTAGCTGGCAGTGACAAGGGGTGGGGCCCACAGTGCATTGTTGTGCTAGGACAGGTTTAGCCAATCATAACTGCAGTACATAATTGTAGTTTTGTGAGAATTCTGCTGCCAAAGTCTTTATTCCTTAATATGGCAGTTCTTCAGGGAGTGTTAACTGGGAACACCACTTTTCTCCGAACAGATAATGAAGTACTCGGAGCAGAGGATCCCCACACTCAACGAGTACTGTGTGGTGTGTGACGAACAGCACGTCTTTCAGAACGGATCCATGCTGAAGGTATCAGAGATGAGAAAGAGAAACATACTGTATAGCCTGAGAAACCATTCTATATTGGTTTAAAAAAAAAAAAAAAAAAATTATGAAAAGCATGTTTGTGTTGTTTTAATCTCTCTAATAACCCTGTTAATGGTAAATCCACTGATCATAGTGGATTTTCTGCAACCGTAGTTTGGAGGGAGCAAGATAAAGAGTGAGAGAGAGAGAGAGTGTCAGTATGTGTGTGCATGAATGTTTTTGTGTAGATATGTAGTACACATTGAAATGACTGTATTTTTATACCTCTTTTGTCTGTACGTGTGTGTGTGTGTGTGTGTGTGTGTGTGTGTGTTTTATATATAGCCGGCTGTGTGCACCAGGGAGCTGTGTGTGTTCTCCTTCTACACTCTGGGTGTGATGTCCGGAGCTGCAGAGGAAGTGGCCACCGGAGCAGAGGTGACAACAACACAACACATAGTATATGATATGATTCAGATTATTTGTATTTTTCCCCCCCTCCAATAATGCATTCTTATTTCCCCCAAATTCTCTTTGGATTTTAAATTAAAGGATGACAGTCTAACGTATATGTAAGAAAACCAAAAGACAAGCGTCAAACACTGACACACGTCATGACGTTCATTTCTGATTATTTGTAGTTTCTACATGGTGTCGGAACTGAGGCAGGTTCTTCTTAATAAGAGCATCAAAATGAGCCGATGACAGCATCACATAAAGGCAGAAAATGTTAATGTAAAATCACTCTCTCCTCAGGTAGTGGACCTACTTGTGGCTATGTGTCGAGCTGCTCTCGAGTCTCCCCGTAAGAGCATCATCTTTGAGCCTTACCCATCAGTTGTTGACCCCAACGATCCCAAGACTCTGGCCTTCAACCCAAAGGTCAGCATCCTCACTGCTATAATCGTGATTAGTAATTAAGTCAATACGCACATTTCATTCCAAGATGACATATCCATTTGTGAAACACAACTCCTACACCTCTTACTGCAATGAGTATTTTCTTTTTTCAAAGGACACATTTAGAAATCATAACAATATTTATGCAAACCTTTTACCTCTACAAGTGATTTTAGATGTCTGTATGTTGTTCCCTCTCTCATTGCATACAATGGATGTTTGGCTCAACCGATGAACACAGAAGAAGAATTATGAGAGACTGCAGAAAGCATTGGACAGCGTCATGTCCATTCGAGAAATGACCCAGGTACAAGGAAGAGATGGGAGGAATAAATCGAAGGGCCACATTACAGTTAGGCTTGATGTATAATGTTTAAGATATAATCTAAAGTTTTTTTTAGTTTATGTAAGCTCATCACTCTATGTCCACCTCATAGCTGAAAATGTCCATTGCAAAGTCCTGTATTAAGTGGACTGTTTGAGCAGCATGGGTGGGGTCTTTGTTTGCTGATTAGTTTATCTTCTCTATTGCTCTTCTTTAATCTTTTTTTTTATATTACTTGTTTACCCGATGTGGCTTGACTGCATCTGTACTATCTATAAAACACATCATAAGACTGTATCTGAACACTTGCTCATTTGGCTTTGAGAAAGAAAAAAAAAACCCTGAAAACTGAAACACATTCTTGTGTGCTTTTCCAGGGCTCATATCTAGAGATCAAGAAACAGATGGACAAACTTGACCCTTTGGCCCATCCCCTGCTACAGTGGTGAGTAAAGAGTATCCGTTCCAAAAATGGGTTAACTCTGCTTTGTGTGTTAAAGTAATAATCTCAAACAATTCATTTTATTAAATGTCTGTTATGTCATATAACGAGCGCACAGTCTCTGCACAGTGATGCAGAGACTGTAGGCGGAGCTAACGCAAAAGACTTGCTTTTCAACTCACTTGTGTGTGAAGCAATTGACAACTGACGTCACACACTATTTGGATCTCTGGGAAAGTGAGATCCAAAAACAATTATCGCCATAGGTGCCACAAATGAGAATGAAATGGAGATCTTTGAGATTTGACTTAATTTCAGAAAATAATATAGCGCACTGCCAACAACAACACTGAGACACTTGAGTAGAACATTGCTGTTGTTAATGTTATTAGTTACACCCGTGTTTTTCGTACTTTGACAAGTCAATCTGTCTGCTGGGAAAAAGTCCTATTGTGGTTTAAGCAAAGTAGTAGCCATGGCTGTAGCAAAAAGGTTATTATTATAAAGAGGTTATTATTATAACCTCTTTGGCCGTAGCCAGCTATGAGGTCACTGAGGTCCAGACCTCAGGAATTTTTTCCTAAGAAACCCACTGTACCTGTGCATCTGAATGACGTAAAACCACTTGAAACTGACGGCTATCCACTGACGGCGCACACACACACACACACACACACACACACACACACACACACACACACACACACACACACACACACACACATAAAATACTACAGTATCAAAGGTAAAAGTACTGATTATGCAGAATGGCTCCTATTTAAAGTGTTACATTATTATACAATATTATATTATGCAGTTTTTTTTATCACAAACAAATACAATGTAAAAAGTAACTAAGCTTCAAATAAATGTAGTTGAGTAAAACGTACAATATGTCCTTTTATGTAGCGGAGTAGCAGTAGCAAAAAAGGAAATGCAAGTACCAAAAAACTGTACTTAGGAACAATACTTGAGTAAATGTAGTTACAAATTGTGCAGCTTTATTAAAGGTGTTTTGCCGACAGGTTCCTCGGCATGTATTTAATTATAGATAATGAGTTTGTGTGTAGTCTATAGCTTAGGTTGTGTTTGTAGGTGTCATTTTGGTATGACTTTTGCTCGTTCAGAAATGCCATAAATAAGCTCCATTTCTAAGAAAAAGTTCTGAACCTCACTAAGCTCTTAACCTTGGTTACGGCCGTGGCTGTGGCTGGTACTTTAAATTCTGTTGTACCTTAATTTATTTATGTTTCGATCTTCTCTCTGTCTTTTTGCAGGATTATTTCCAGTAACAGGTCTCATATCGTCAAGCTGCCTCTGAGTAGGGTAGGGAACCAGAATGACATCCCCTCAAGTGTCCTATATCAAATTAATTTCTTATTACTGCATTATTATGTCATTGAATGGTTCATACTCACTCTGTATCTGTCTGTTTGTCTCTCTCTTGCTCTCACTTACTCCCGTATGATCTCATTGTGATAGCAACTGAAATTCATGCACACCTCCCACCAGTTCCTGCTGCTCAGCAGCCCCCCGGCAAAGGAGGCTCGTTTTCGCACTGCCAAGAAGCTATATGGCAGCACCTTCGCCTTCCAGTGAGTCCACTTCATTCCCCTCATTACCTGACACATCATTCATAGAATCGAAACTTAATGTTTTTATCGAATGGCTACTTTGGAGCTTATAGCTCGTAAAGCTACAGTTACAGAGTTGAAATCATTTAGGCTGTTATAAAATATCAGAAAACAATTTGTTGTTATTATATTCTTAAGCTTGTAGCTGTTGGGCAAATATAATTTGAGAAATCACTTACTGTAAATAATTGATCTCCAATCAAGCACAGTCACTAAAATACATGCATAATTAAGCGTTACAGCGGTACACTCTGTCAAACACGAACACGTCTCAGTGTCTCGCCTGGTCATTATGTTGCGGATGGAGGAAGCACTCCAGCAGATTTTTATGGAACCATAACAAACGGCAAAGAGCAGTGGCCATTCTCTTGGACTTAGAAACCACCTTGCTTAGCCAGCACATGGAGCCAGCAGTATCTGTGAGATCGAGATTTGTACTGTAGCAGATGGGGCTTTGCTGAATATTTTAGATACACACAGCCCATCTGGGCACTCGCAGGGTGCAGCTAACACATGAGCAGTGCCTACAGTCTCTCTTCATTCTGGTTAATACTACAAATTGAATCATTCTCAACAGGAAATGCCAAATTTGTATGTAAGCTTGGCTGCCATCATTTTATACTGACATAAATAGAAACATAGAACATATAAATACATGTTTGGAGTCAGTTTAATGCCAAAATGCGAGATTTAGACGGGAATCCACACTCTGATTAAGTGAAATTAAGAACTGATCCGTTTATATATTAGACTGTGGGAACAAGAACTCTATACTGATTTGAAAATAGTTAAAAATAACAGCACCCATGACACTACTGTGACTGTTGTATTTTATTTGAAGACCGTCCAGATAACTGCACTGGGAGACATATTTAAATAACCCATCCTGTGCTGAAAGACAGCAGTGATGGGTTGTCATCTTTGATCTTCATCGTTTAATACTTTTTTTTTTAGTACTGAATGCTATAAATTTCGAGTACTGTGATGATGTAACAGAATGTCCCAAAATGTCCTTGCACAAATTGTATAAATAGATGACTACAGTGAGCTCCTTTGAGGGTTGGCAGAAGAGAGCTTGAAAATTTCTAATTCTAGGTTTTATAAAATATTTTGTGTAATGATAAAAAGTAAAAAGCTGTACTGGTAATATGACACATTTTGTTAATTAGTTTTTTACAGTAATAATTCAAGACATTTTCAAATTCAGTAAATAATATCATAATAATGAATAATAGTAAATGTCCAATCAAAGGTCCCAGACAAAATGTGCCGCAGTGTTATTTAACAGCATGGATCTGGCCCACTACGCATCAGTGGATCCACGCTGTCATTATATTCACACAGCACTTTGTTTTATCTCTTCTTTCTTATCTCTCCCTCTTTCTACACTTGCTCTAGTGGTTCCCATATAGAGAACTGGCACTCTGTTCTGAGAAATGGACTAGTCAATGCCTCTTATACCAAACTGCAGGTACGTAACCCTGGCAGTTGGCTGGAATTTACGAAGCATCTCCCCTCGGACAGTGAACCTGCTCTCTGACAGAGCAGGCTCGCTGTCCGGCTGATTCATTTTTGCAGTTAATGGATGCCAGCTTCCCTCTCGTCAGCTTTGCAATTGGCATTTTAGCGAGCGGGGCACACTGGCAGGTTTTCCTGGCCAATGTTGGCGGCTTTCTGCCACCAACAGCAGCAGACAGCACGTCTTTTCCTGCTGTGGGACAAAGAGAGGGGGCTGTGGTGTCAGCTGTGATGACAGGAGGCTGCCTGTGTGCCCTGTTGGGGTGAACCACCTAGAGCACTGAGTAGGCTAGGTCTGAAGCTGAAGAATGCAAAGGACAAGCTCCATGGTAGTGAGTATAGACTTCCTGTGGGTGAATAAGGAGGGCTTCCATAAAAGGTCAGTGACTGGCACCACTCATTATCTATTCAGACCTGGGTCAAACAGTAGCCTCAAAACCCTTTTGTGCATGAATAATGACAAGCTCAGTCAGGACCCCACCCCCCACCCCCCCCAAAGTGTTTTTATTCTTATTTAGGCATGAAAAAATTATAAAATTAACTTCATTCTATTTTAAACACGCATTTTCCAAAGACTTGTTCACCTCCACAGGTAGACTGCATGCGTTTCAAGTTATTAAAATTTAGAAATATGTATTTAACACTAGAAAGGCCAGCATTCCATTTACTCCTAAAACTGCTGAGCGGGTAATATTTAACTGCTGCCGAAACAGCATCAGCACTTGCAAAATATGGCATTTCTTGAAGCAGTTAAGTTCATTTTTATCTTTTTTTTTTTTTAACCCTAAGTCTATTTTTTTTTTTTTAAATGAGTACGACTTGACAAAGTTACTATTTAAAAGTCAGTTTATGGTCTTTAGGCTCTTTTATTACAGATCAAAACACACACACACACACACACACACACACACACACACACACACTACGCTCTCAGTACATGCTCCAGTTGTAGACACTTCCGTCCCGTATTGGTTG